>NC_056732.1:1699254668-1699259668 GCF_019279795.1 Protopterus annectens
TATTTAGTGTGTGTGTATATATGTATGTATGTATGTATATATATATATATATATATATATATATATATAGAAAAACACCCAAAGACCGTGAATGAGTATCAAAATCAACAAAAAAATCCAAGTGTGGAAGGAGCTGTTGCCACTCAGTCGTGGATATAAGAAATGTAAACACAATTATCCCAACGGCTGGAGCCGAGAGATATAGTTCAATACTCTAGTTCAAAAAACAGATGTAGACTTAGTCCTGCAATAGACCCGTGTCAGCAAATGTATCAAGAAACTCTAGCATCAAAAACAAGTTTATTATGAGCGCTTTGCGGTGACCCACACCGCTTCTTCAGATATTTGAAAACAAAACTAAAATCAAAGCCCCTTTACATAGCAATACAAATTCAAATACAACCAATGAAACGTTTCTTAAAAAACGTGGTATCTAGACCAGAGCCATTGCCCCACCCCATTAGATTCAAATTAAGAAACAGTTGCACCAAACAATAGACTTTTAGTTAAGACTTAGTTAAAAACTCATAAAAACTTTGCAATAAAAACTAATTCAAGTAGTCAATTCTAAGTAACCTAAAATTATGAAGACTGCAAGTCTGCCGCCATATCACCTGCAGAAGCAAAATATTATTTAGCTTAAATTAGAGAATAGCAAATGGATACATAACACATCTAACATTACATACTCTGTCACAAGCACTTAAGGTCCAAGTCATCACAAAGTCTCCCAAGAAATAAAAACAAATATTAATCCCATGAATCACGGGCAAACGCCTATGCATGAAAAATGCGGAAGATCACATTCAAGGAGAAGAACATACCTCAATATTACCTTGACCAACTCCACATAAGGAGTATACACTCAAAACATCCAAGGCTCCCTATCACGCAAAGTGTACCAAGAAATAAAAACAAATGTTAATCCCGCGAACGCCTGTGCATAAAGAGTACGGAAAATCACATTCAAGGAAGGGAACGTAACCCCATGTTACCTTGACCAACTCTGTATAAGGAATATTAAAGTCAAAGCAACCAAAGCTCCCTGTCACGGCTTCGTGCAATAAGCTTAACGGAAACACTATGCTGCTTATGCAGCTATACGTAACCCACGTCACCAAACACTGTATGTGCATGCGTTGAATCAACATATTGAAAATGACGACAAAATAGAAATAACATGTTCAAATACATATATAAGTAAATAAAAAGTATATAAATATAATGCACTATCGGAGCAAGATACAAAAAATGTGTAGTATATGAAATACACCAGGGTCCATAAATCGGCAGATGGAGGCAAATGTTTAACCCTAAGATTGCAGGGCAAATGCCTATGCACAATGAATACGGACGACCATCATTGCAAAAAGAAATAGAAAATAGTAAACATAGCCCTTACCAACTCCACATGAGAGGTGTGCAAGTCTTAACATAAAGAACACCTAACATTGCTTAGCAAACATGACAAAAATCATTGCTTTCCTTTCACGGCTCCACGTAGCTGATAGTATTGAACGCAGGAGAACATGCACAGAATCTAGGATATAGCAGCTAACTGAGATTAGACGTATATGCGACTGTATGATGGCATGAATGTGGGTATGTGAAGTCCACAACTAATAGCCCCTAAAAGCTAATTGAAGAATAGTGTTGAACCGAAAGGAACAGAAGAACAACAAATACTGGACAATGGGAGATATATAAAAAATGTACTCTCTATACACATGGAAGCCTGCCTGAATACGGGTGTCATACCTCGAGGCTTGAGGATCTTAACCATGCCTACCTATGGCGAAACATATCCAGCATTATTGGCCAAGTGGCAACAGATCAATCTGAAGGCAAGTAAAAAATACATACAACTACTTATTGATTTTTTTCACCCCATTGAAAATGATTTGAGGAGTAAAATATTGGAGTTACAGAACAAGTTAATTGAGAGCTATGGGGCAGAGGACACAGACATATACATGCATGAACTTATGGACCGTATCTCGAGGTATGAAAAGAACCTTTTAAACAATAAGCGCAAGAAGCTAGCACGTGACTCTTTTGATTTTGCAAACAACCATGTGTTTGTATGGCCAAGGAATACATACACTACTGATCGATCAGCTGAGAATTCAGTTAATAATAGAATGAGATACAATAATCCACCTCAAGGACAACAGAGTTATAGGGGCAATTTTGTCCATCGCAATTCCAGAGATAGTCATTCTACATCTATGATATCTCATAACAGGGTACAACCAGAGCCTGTGTCAACAGACAGGCCGCCATCTGATGTCATACCATCAGAGAATGTAGATCCAATTTTGGATAGTATTTTACCTGGCAATATAACCTCACCTCGAGAAGCAGGCTCGGTATACACTACACCGAATGAAGCCATGGTCATTTTACCTGCCACTAAGACCAAACAGGATCCGGCTCCTGCATCCACATTATCGGGAGCAGTGAGAAGAAAGATACAGCTAGATATGCAGCACATGACGGATTTTCCATTACCCATACGAGCGGGAAGGAAGCGTTCGTTGGAGCTAGGTACCGATCGGGTGACCAAGAAGAAAGACCCCCCTCACTTACAACTACAGACAACATTACAGACACTTTGGCAACCCATTCGCTAGTACATAATATTTCCAGTTATTCTCTGTCTCCTTCAGAGAAAAAACTACTTGAAAAAGGCCTCTCCTTTATACCTACCAGAAGTATGGATATTAGTCAAGCATTGCTTTCTGTGAGACTGTTTACACGCAGAATTGCACTGAAGCTTATGTATGATGCAGATGGGAATATTGAATTGTCTTCTACACACCATACCTTTAAGAAAAGAAGCCTGTATACTCCACACTTACAGGCCAACTTAGAAGTATTTGTTAAGGCAGTGGAATCTCAGATTTACACTGAGTTCAATAATTTTTCCAACAGGACGCCTAGCAATTTGACATCAGATGAACACAGAGCCATCACCAGTCTTAGGAACAACAATGATATCACGATACGTGCAGCAGACAAAGGAGGCCCTGTAGTGGTTTTAGACACTGAATATTATATCTCAAAAATGAACCAACTACTCAACATTGAATCATATGAGATAATACAATTTCAAGAGATATATGCCATGCAAACACGTGTGATGAATGCTCTTAAGGAATGGAATGTAAAGACATGCGTTTGATAGATGAGAATCTCTATCAATATTTTTCAGTGGAATGTCCTCTCATTCCCACTATCAGTGGACTCCCCAAAATTCATAAGAATTCGATAACTCCAGACTTTAGACCCATTGTCTCTGGCTCAGGCTGGATAACGGAGCCCATTTCCATCTATCTGGACAAAAAATTGAAGGAGTTTTTAGTGAGCTATGAGTATGTTTTACGTGATACTGAGCAGTTTCTGAGAAGCCTATATGTGGCAACAAATGGTTTGGCCCTAACAGATACCACATTTTTTGTAACCATGGATGTGGTTTCACTGTTCACGTGCATACCGAATCAACAAGGAATTGAATATCTGCATTCCTTTCTCATGAGCAGTAATTGTCCGACAACAAAAGCGGATTTTCTATGCTTTTTGACAGAACTTGTGTTGGAGAATAATGTCTTTTTGTTCAATAACAACTGCTATAGACTGATGAGCGGCGTGGCGATGGGCACAAGTTGTGCTAATAGCTACGCCAATCTGGTGATGGCTGAATTTGAAACCAGATATATCATTGGAGATCCACACATCAAGTATTCCAAAAGGTTTGTAGATGACCTCTTTTTTTCATTTGGGAGGGGCCAATTGAATTGTTGCAAGATTTTCACAACACACTCAATAACTCCAGCTCCTTCATTGAATTTACTATGAGCTATTCACTCCGAAACATCGACTACCTAGATGTGAATGTGTCCAGACATGATGGATGCATAATGACATCTGTATATAGGAAGGCATGTTACCAGCCCTCGTATCTATACAGAACAAGTATGCATAGTCCCCACATTTTTGGCAACATAATTAAAGGACAGGCCATGAGGTTATCAAGATTGTCAAGTAAGGAACAAGATTTCGTAACAGAATTAGAACAACTGAAACATGGTTTAGCCTCACGGGGTTACCGTGAGAGTGAAGTCCATTTGGTCTATGACAGTATGAGATCTCTACGTGCCAACAGAGCACAACCATATTTTTCAGATGCTGTACATGCAAGCGCAAGGAAGAATGATAGAGTTAACATTGAATCAGTTGTGCTACCCTTCAGCGCCAATACGAACATTCTCCAACGAGCAATTAGGAACAATTGGAATATCCTCATAGCTGATGACAAAACCAAAGGGATTGTTGGTACTTGTCCTAAATTTGTTTTCAGTAACATGCCCAATCTGAAACGGACTCTGTCAAACATTGGGGACTGAAGTCCGTCCAATTCCAGCCAGGACAGGACTAGAGAGAACCAAGAAATGTGATAGGTGTCCACAGTGTCAGTATATTGACACCTCACATTTCTTTAAACATCCGGACAGCGGCAGACTTTGGGACATCAGAGTGGACACAAACTGCAACAGTAGGAATATCGTATGTATAGCACACTGTAAAATGTTTTTGCTATTATGTGGGCAAATCGAATCTCTCTGTGTGAACGAATTAGAGACCACTATTATTGTGTGAAGAGAAAGGATGATAGTAGTGCTTTAGCTAAGCACATTCTGGCTACAAATCCTTCACATGAAATTTGGTTTCAGGTGTTACATGAGGAATATACAACTTCCAGGATGGGCGACATTGTTAACAGAACAGAAGAAGCAGAACTACGCTGGATTTTGAGATTGGGAGCACATAAAGGGAGGGGCATGAACGAAATGGTCTCCCTTAAACCTCACCTAAAAGGGAAATGTCTACGTTGATTCATTTTCATTCTGCTACCTAGATGCTATTTTTTTTTGATATATGCCTTGTCCCACTAGTTTCTTCTCTCCAGCATCATCTGCTATTTATACACCCTTTCCCTC
>NC_056732.1:1699264668-1699279668 GCF_019279795.1 Protopterus annectens
AGGCTAAAACAAGAAAGCCGAACATATCCAAAGGTCCATCAGTTCCTGGGATTTGATACTAAGAACACATCTACTTGTGGCTATGAAGCTCAGAACATTAATACTATGAAAATAATTATATTCAGTCTACAAGGACTGATTCTTACACTGATTTACTATAAGAGTGACATCAATACGTAGTTTTAAAATTACCTTACTACTCTATTTAGGTAATAGTAGGTTAAGTCATCTTCGTAGTCTTCTACTTCTTAAAATGGTTTGAGTTGCACTTTATCATTAAGCCCTGGTGACCTATCAGACCTTAGTCTGATAATCCAACGTGTCTCCTGTTCTAAGGTTTTGTTGATTAGATCACCACCTCTAAAACCCACGCTGACTTGTTCAATAACACAAAATTTAAAATTATGATTGGTGCCTGCTGTTGTATTGTGTCTAGCTAGGGCATTGGTCTCAGTACCTATCCTAATGTGGTAAATATGTTCCCTAACTCTTTCCTTAAGTGATCTATTGGTTTTGCCAATGTAATAGCTTTTGCAGGTTATACAGGTGGCCATGTATACCACATTCTTACTTTCACAGTTCGTGTTAGTTCTGAAGTTATATGTGTGGCGTAACAGGATGCTCAAAAGTGGTATCTTTATTAATGTAGATGCATTGATTACAATGACCACAGGGTACTGTGTTTCTATCATTTATTGGTCTACTTTTCCCCGGATGTTTGGGTCTACATAAAATGCTTCTTAAATTCTGATTCTTGTAGGTTATACGTGGTGTTGGTCCTACTACCTCATTGACATCCCTATCGGATTTCAGTATTCCCCAGTGTCTATCCAGGGTTTTTTTCACCTCCAAGTTCATTTTACTGAAAGTGAGGTTGGTTCTAATTTCAGTTTTTAAAGGCTTCGGACTCTTCATACTACCTTCATTCAGGATTATACCTCGCGGCCTACGTGTACTGAAGATGCCTACATCTGGTACCTCATTACCAGACTTACTATATCGCTGGCAGCAACTCAACATGGAGTTGAGTTTTAGTTATATGAAACTCTTAATTGAGTTTCATCTGCCTGAAGAGGAGAGACTGAGATTGACTGTAAATAACTTGTTTAAAGACTTTGAAAGTAAATATGCTAACAATGAGATGTGCATGGGAAAATTAGGGAAAGTAATTGAAGATGTTTTGTTTTTAGAGAAACGGTTGCTAGACCAAAAGAAAGCTAAGATTACCAGGGATGTAAGAGATTTTAAGAACAATAATGTATTCACCTGGCCTAGGGAAATGAATCCAAATTTACACTATAGTCAGGGCTCAAATGCCTCACGAGGCCTCCAGGTAGAACAGGTAACAATTTTGTGAATGCCACACTGAGCACACCTATAATCAATCCTGATAGACATCCACGCAGTGATACTTCAGAAAGTAGATCATTTAATAGAATTGATTTAAACAATAAGCAGAGTGATATCACTGACATTTTAGGTACCAGTGTAACCACAGAATCTGATCAACCAGTCACAGCAAACAATAATCTAGAAACGGACAATGTAAGCCCTAACAGGACACAAGGAAATGGGAGAGTTAACAGTACTGTTGCAGGTGAAGGTCTGATAGGCTGCATTACGGATGTACAGAGGTCAGGTGCAGCAGTGGTTAGACCAAAAACAAATAGTGTTATTGTGAATACAAATATATTACCTGCCCCCCTCCCCATAGCACAAAATCATTTTTTGGACAAAAGAAGGTCAACCAGCAGGGGGAGACAGAAGAGGAAAGGATCGTTAGACGAGCAGGAACAAGTAGGCCCCACGATAAAGAAAATGTGGGGGAGGCAGAATCATTGATCATGAACCTTTCCGGCAGGGTTTTAAATGAGTATGAGAAACAAGTCCTAAATAAAGGACTAAGTTTTATTCCCACTAAGAACAGTGACTTAGTGGACACTATTATAGAAACCAAAATGTTCATTCGTAATTTACAACTAAGGCTAGAGTTTGGACAGTTTGATGACAATTCAGTTAAGAATAAGCACCGTCCTAACAGCACTTACGTGCCTCAACTTCACCCAACAATTGAAGTGTTTGGCAATGTAGTGGAAGATGACATATACAAATGCTATCAGGAGAAAACACCTTCAAGACATGGACGCAATTTGAACTATAAGCAGAGACAAGCATTGTATTCACTCAAAGATGATAGCTCTATAATAATAAGACCAGCTGATAAAGGTGGCCCGTGGTCATCATGGATGATATATACTACACTAACAAAATGTTTCAAATGTTAAATGACAGCAATACTTACTCCATACTAACTAAGGACAATTTAATAGATATGGTGTTCAGTGTTTATAATACCTTGATGACTTAGTTATGTCTCTGGACATAACTCAACAACTCTATGAGTACTTTAAGGTGAACAACCCCATCATCCCGATTATACAGGGACTCCCCAAAGTCCATAAAACAGCGTAGATCCACCACTCAGACCCATTGTTGCAGGGCAAGGTTGGGTCACTGAACCCTTATCTATTTACTTGGAAAGTGTATTAAGACCTTTAGTCAATGACAACAGGAATATTTTGAAAGATAGCAAACAGTTTCTCTTAGATTTATACTCTCAAACTCGACCTTTAGGTGAACAGCAACATTACTTTTTTGTGACACTAGACGTAGTCAGTTTATTCACTGTAATTCCTAATGACACAGGAATAAGAATGTTAACAGAATATTTGAAGACACATTCGACTTTTCGGATAAAAAGTTGATCTTATAACTCTGTTACTTGAGACTGTCTTGACTAACAACGCTTTTGCTTTTCAAGAATCCATATTCTTACAGAAGGATGGCGTAGCTATGGGCACATCTTGTGCTAATAGTTACGCCAACCTAGTGATGGCTAGGTGGGAAGATGTTCACTTATATGACCATCCACTTTTCAATGAATTTGTTGGTATGTATTGCCGCTTTGTAGATGACCTCTTCCTTATTTGGTTGGGTGATGAACCCTCTTTAAAGAATTTTGTTTCTTATTTGGATAACACTACGGATTTTTTAAAATTCACTATGAATTTTTCAGATGAAACTATACCATTTTTGGATGTGGAAGTATTCAGGATGTCCAATGGCCTTATTAATACAACCATTCATAGGAAAGCCTGCCAAAGAAACAACATACTACACAGAAACAGTATGCATCCTGTACATGTATTCCAAAATGTCCTTAAAGGACAATTCATGAGAGTATCAAGGTTGAACCCACAACAAGAGTTCTATGAGAAAGGAATAGAGGACATGAAGGTTAGATTTCTAGAAAGGGGCTATAAAGAAAATGAAATATTAGAAATGGTCAGAACTGTGGAGCGTCTAAGAACAAGTACTGCTAAACCTTACTTTATGGCACATGAAGGTAGTATGAAGAGTCCGAAGCCTTTAAAAACTGAAATTAGAACCAACCTCACTTTCAGTAAAATGAACTTGGAGGTGAAAAAACCCTGGATAGACACTGGGAATACTGAAATCCGATAGGGATGTCAATGAGGTAGTAGGACCAACACCACGTATAACCTACAAGAATCATCAGAATTTAAGAAGCATTTTATGTAGACCCAAACATCCGGGAAAAGTAGACCAATAAATGATAGAAACACAGTACCCTGTGGTCATTGTAATCAATGCATCTACATTAATAAAGATACCACTTTTGAGCATCCTGTTACGCCACGCACATATAACTTCAGAACTAACACGAACTGTGAAAGTAAGAATGTGGTATACATGGCCACCTGTATAACCTGCAAAAGCTATTACATTGGCAAAACCAATAGATCACTTAAGGAAAGAGTTAGGGAACATATTTACCACATTAGGATAGGTACTGAGACCAATGCCCTAGCTAGACACAATACAACAGCAGGCACCAATCATAATTTTAAATTTTGTGTTATTGAACAAGTCAGCGTGGGTTTTAGAGGTGGTGATCTAATCAACAAAACCTTAGAACAGGAGACACGTTGGATTATCAGACTAAGGTCTGATAGGTCACCAGGGCTTAATGATAAAGTGCAACTCAAACCATTTTAAGAAGTAGAAGACTACGAAGATGACTTAACCTACTATTACCTAAATAGAGTAGTAAGGTAATTTTAAAACTACGTATTGATGTCACTCTTATAGTAAATCAGTGTAAGAATCAGTCCTTGTAGACTGAATATAATTATTTTCATAGTATTAATGTTCTGAGCTTCATAGCCACAAGTAGATGTGTTCTTAGTATCAAATCCCAGGAACTGATGGACCTTTGGATATGTTCGGCTTTCTTGTTTTAGCCTTACTTGAGCCCATACCTCACATACTAGTATGTTTTCATCCCTCCTTTCACCACCTCAATATATTAGTGGTTATTGGGCATAGTTTACACATGCATGTGTGTAAATATATACACATGTATATACAAGCATGCATACACGTCTATATATTTGTTCACTGTAGCTGGAATTTATTTTGCGACTGAGCTGTGTACCCCATACATCAATAGATAGTTTTGTTTTATCATTAGGTACAGGCTTAATATTGTTGCGGATTGTTTATCTCTTCACATTTTCATTTGACCTTTTTAACTTAGAATGTTGTTATATTTAGCACCAACTATGTATATGGAAGTAGTTGCTTTTTTACTAGTTAGGGACCCTATCATCTATGGAGCTTTATACTTAGGTATTATTATATGTGTGCTTTGTGCTAATTTCAAGCTTTATTGTGTCAATTTTATGTGTTACCTAGCATTCCACTATTTATCTGTTTTATCTTTTTATTTTGTATTAGTTAATGCCATCTCTGCCATGTTCAGCGAACACTTTAATAAGTGTACTCATTAATATGTACACGTTTCATTGTTTTAAATAGTGACACTTTGTGATCAATATATGCTTCTAGGGCATAATCGTGCTTACAAATACTGTCTATTTTAGGCACAGGACAACACGAATATAGGCTCACCTTTTTTTCTTAGAAATTTAAACATTGTTTCTGTTGTTCAGTACTTAGATGCTTAGAACGTGCTCACCGCACGTTGAGTTACCATAGCGCATGAAGTTAGGTTGTACTCAATTGCATTCAGAGTTCCTACAGCACACGGCACTTTACAACTTGTAAACAGTTTGTTTTACGTGGAATCTAAGAGGTTCCTATTTGTGGAATTTTTTAATCTTGGACAACAGCCTTTCACCGATATGATGAGGTCTGACTCCTTGATGAGGCACATCGAGAAATACATTATATTCGCTATGTTGTTTTGTGGTAAAGGTACGCTTACATTTTTAGTACAGAGTTCTCGCTATATTAGTTTTTTAACCTGATATATGCAAAGTTGCATTCGACACACCACTATCTTAGTAGAGATGCTAGATATTGAAACGCGATAAAACTTGCTGTTTATCTATGGATTTTAATGTTTTTAACACCATGAGGAGAGAGAATGTTCAGGGTTTTTAATGAATGTAGCAACAGTTTTTTAATGATTGTAGAATGATATAGGACCAAGCACAATGCTCCTTTTATTTTTTAGAATGTATCAGGGTATATGCATATTTTTTACTTATTTGCATGGACATTCTGATCATTAATTGTATATTTGGATGGAAGTATTCCTTCTAAATATTGTTGCATTTAACTATGTTAACTTTTTTGAGTATCTGTTCCTTTAAGACAAGATAACATGTGACATATCAATTTGTAATGGCCAATAGGAAACTTAAGGATGGTTTAAAAATGATTCAAACAGTTTTATTCATTGTTTTAAGAGTCTGAAGAAGCCTTTGGCGAAAGCGCTCACTCATTGGAATAAACTTTATTATTTTTTATGAATGCATCTTATTTGAAGTTCCTTTGAATCTCTGCTTTTCGTTTCATTGCCACTGGAGGGTCACACACTTGGATTTGGATTGTACACAAAAAGCAAGATATTCTACCCTCTGTGAGTAACAACTGTATCTTCACCTTATAGGGTTACTTTTATTGCCTGTGTTGACACTAGACCCATGAAAAACGTGGCTGCGTTGATTACACCTACCACAAGGGACCATTTTTCCTGTGTTGTTGTTCTGCCCATGTTTCTCTCTCTAGAGTATTCTTGATATTGTTGGAGTTTCTAGTTTTTGAATTTGGTTTCATGGGCCTGAACTATGATCAGACTCCAGCAAGAACACAGGTGAACATCTCAGGACCAGTTGTCTCAGTTTTGGGTTCCCTTAGACCATGAAGAAGGTAATTATTTGCTGCGGGTAGATGCTAATAGATACAAGTACAGGTGTCCATCTCATTGGCAGATGTTAATTACATCAGTCTAGTAAGTGTGTGTGTACAGTAGTTATACTAGTGTGCTGTCCTACCTAAAACACTGTTGCTTACGTCTTGTGATCTAGTTTGTGTAATTTCCTTTTTATGCTGGTTTTCTTTTTCTTTTTGTTTTACACTTCCTTTCCTCTTGACTTTATATTGCATCATTTGCATTTCCTTTCAACTTTGTTTTGTATCATTGACGTTACTCGCGTCTTAAGTGACACACGGTGATCTGCTGTGTGACATCCTCTTGACCTGTCTGATTCCTGTGGCTTAGCCCATTTTTCCCCCCTGTGGCTTAGACCATTTTTCAGCCTTGCCTATACATGTGGGTATTTGTTGGGATGGGAGTTGTGCCGCCCAATTGTATCAGTTGGATTCACAAGCTGATTATGTAGACTAGGACTGCATATCTGTAAGGATTTAAAAAAAAATGTTGATGTGACTTGTCGAGGATTGGTTACCATCTTTTTCTTGTGTGTCTACTGGATTCACTCTTCTACATGTTAGCTGTCTGTAGAATTTTTGTATCTTTTCTTACCTATTGCCAAATGTGGCATTTTAATTTCCCCTCCATTTACAATCTGTTTTTTTTTTTTCACGAGGGCGAGAGCTAGGCATCAGGAGAGTAAGGGAACATTGCATTTTTGGGTCAAGGACTATTTCTCTTATGTTCTGGCTAGATGCATGTGGGGGTGGTTAAGACTAACACTCATTTGGACCCCCTCTGCATGACCTGTTCAGTAAATGCCTTGTGTCTATGTTAAGCATGCTAGTCGTCTGTAGGAAGTGATTAGGTAGCAGTAATTACCAACCTTCCCCTGAGGCAGAGTAACAAGCTTTTATCCATTGCATCTTTCTTTCCTTCCTCCCCTGCCAACCGTGTTTTAGGAATGCTAGTTTATTTTTTATATTTATTTCAACTTTTGATAACTGTGGGGACACTGGTTCATGAACCCTTCCTGGCATGACCCTGGCCTTACAGGAAAAAAAAAAACTTACATGTAGCTTCTAGAGAAATTACGTAGAAAAGCAAATAAGTATCTGCGGGATTTATGCATCAGTTTGATGTAGTGATGCAGATTATTCTCAGTGAACAGCACATTTTGTGTGTGTGTATTATTTATATTAATAAATGTATATATTTGAGAGAGTGAGCAAGCCATAAAACTGTTAGTTGAATTTGCATAATGAGACCTGGAGGTATTTGACAAATTTCTGATTTATTTTTCTGCAAAATTACACGTTTTTGAAGCTTGGATACTCTTTCCCTTGGCACTGGGATATTGTTTAAAGGACCAGTATGGGCAGAAACTGGAAAAAATGTTTGTCACCACAAAGTTGTACACAATTCAAACCTGTCCGTAGCCCAGTAACTGTTTATTACAATTTTTAACAGACTTGCTGACATGATGAGGGCACAGTTAATGAGATTACAGTGCCTTAGTCTGTCTAGTCATGTTACAATCCATTCACATAGCATGGAAGTAGAAATACTGTCAAGTTTGTGAATTCTTAGTAAATGTCAGTGACTTTCTTTTTTCCAGTCTCTTACATATTTATTTGTTGCGTACGTGTTGCACCACCTTTGCAATGTGCTTGCAAAAGGATGGAGTAAGTAAGATAACTTAGCGTTTTTAAAATGTGATATTTTGAGTTTCAGATGGATCTGTTTTCTACCTTCTTAGTCAGCCAGAGTGTCTTATTTCCTCACTTGCAAAACTCGTCTAAGTAATCAAATAATTTTTGCTGGTAAATGAACCCCTGCTCCTGTATATGAGAAGACAATGTCATACATCAGAGCTGCCATGCTTCTGTGTGTCACTGAAGATAAAAGCAGTGCAGCAGTCTAAAATAATTGTAATAGATGGTAGTGTTGCAGTGCAGTTTGTTGTAATTTAATGTATGCAGATACATTGGTGCTTTGCTGCAAACCTAACCTGGCACCATTGACAGGGTGCACTTAGCAAATTATTTCTTACAGAATTATTTCTTACAGAATGTCCATGCTTTATTGTAGGCTTCATCTTTTTATTTTAGTCAGAAATTGCTTATTGTATTTAATGTATAGCTGTTGCATTTGTTTTGTTCTCTGGGACTCGCTCAGTTATTTGTTATGTCTGTTTTCCATTCTCTAAAATACAGGTTTGGCTATAAAAGATTCAGTCACTTAGTAAAATTAAAACCCAAGTGCAAAATCTCTGAAGGGAGCAATTGACTTGGGGGAGGGATTGTATAGTCTTAATGTTATTGCTTGAGGCCGTCTTTTAAGATATCCAGTCAATTTATACATTTAATTGTAGAAATGACTGAAGTTGTAACAGCAGGGAGCCCAGTCCTCTGTCATCAGAAAGCTTGATGTGAAGGTGACGTGGCCAGATTTCTTTGAGACTGAATATCCAGCGGACCACAGGTTATCAATAAACTGGGGGAGGGTTGGACTGAGTTACAGTTTGCAGATAACTGAATATGAGAAACTAGACTGATGTCTGCTTAAGAAAATGTCCGGTGCAGAAAAATAAAAAGTTGACACGTGTTTTGCTTGGGGCAGAGTAACAGAATGAAGGGAAGAAGAATTTCTTAGAAGAGAAAGGTATACTGTAAAGATCATATTTTGTCACTCAGAAGATGTGTAATTCAACATTTCTTACCTGACAGGAGGTAGAGAGCCCTTGTTTCCACAAAGAGCTGCAGGCCTGTTGATGTATAGGTAGTGCACTGCACCAAGTAGTGGTTGGGGTGGGGAGGTGCATCTCTACCCTGTGGGACATGAAGCTCTGTGTGCCTAAACTAGTTATGATAATATAAAAGTGCTAGAAATAAGCAAGTTTTGCAAGATTTATCCTGTTGTAAACTACAGAGGTAAGTTTATATGGGCAATGTGCTGCAGTATTTTGTTATGTTGCGATAGCTCCCTCTATTTTGCTATGAATGTATATGTGATTAACATATACTGCTATATGTCTGTTCACATATATTGCTAAATGTCTGTTTTAAAATGTTTGCAATATGTTGGAGCTGTTCTCCCTGCCCTTCCCCTGAAAAGGGGCTTTTGATTAAACCCAGCTGGACAAACTCAGTAATCTAAAGCAAAAAATTAATAAATAAACATTATTCCAGGTCATTTGTTTGGCAGGCGTTGATTCAAGGAGGAGGGAGGCAGAAAAAGAGCAAGGCGTTGATTCAAGGAGGAGGGAGGCAGAAAAAGAGCAAGCACAAAAAACTCAAAATGTACTCTTAACAGCCAAAACGAGCCACCGATATGGATATTCTCTTTACTGGATAAAATTAAGTGAAGTGCTTTCCTCCCCCAACATCATGTGGGATTTCTTCAGAACTAAAAAAAACAGTTTGCAAAGCCCAGTTAAAATATCCTGCCCAATTAGCCAGTAAGCCAGTCAAATCTCAGTTGTTGGGCTATACAAAATTCAAAAAGTTTTTAACCCTCAACATGCCTCAGTTTTAATAAACAGTTAAAAGTAGTATATTCATTCAGGCCAGGAGCAACAAAAACATTCGGCGTAAGCTGCCATTTCAATTCACATAGTTCAAGATGGGGACAATCTGTTGTATTGCAGAAAAACAAAATGCATGTTCCTTGTTCTCGGTAATATGTTTACATAAAACATTGGTATGTTTACCATTTTTAATGTCCAAAAGATGTTCATACATTCTTTCCCTTAGGCACCTCACCGTCTTTCCTATATAGAATGCGGGACACTAAACATTTTGCTATATATACAGCATTTTTAGATTGACATGTAAAATGTACATACGTAGTGAATTGGAAATCAGCCAACTTAAACTTCGACCCCGTTTCAGTTATATAGAGGCATTGTCTGCACGTTCCACATTTATAATTACCACAAGGTTGTTGCCTACTATGTGTTTTTGGACATGTTACTTTCTAGTACATTAAGGGATCTCTTCTTCCTAAACACAGTGATTGGCGTTCCACCCAGTTTAGTGGCCACAGCTTGGTCAAGGGCGAAAACCCCCCAGTTCTTAGTCAAAATTTTG
This sequence comes from Protopterus annectens, assembly GCF_019279795.1. Lineage (NCBI taxonomy): Eukaryota > Metazoa > Chordata > Ceratodontiformes > Protopteridae > Protopterus > Protopterus annectens. The sequence goes on from NC_056732.1 coordinate 1,699,275,025, forward strand.
ACTACTGCCTGACTGTTCGTTTTAAACACTGTTATAAAGGAATAACTCATCGTGTCACTTGTACATTTTGTCTGGTTACTATCATTTAAACCAACACTGGCTGTTTCCTTAGAGTACATTTTGGGAGAGTAAAACAAAACTGTTTATTCATTCTTTTCGTATGCACAAAGAAGAAAGTTAGAAGAAATTTGTTTAGAAAAATCTGGAGCCTTCAGAAGTAAACCTTTGTCTCCTCATTGTTGATGGTTCTCTTCATCTTAAAATCTGCTCCTGGTTTTGGTAGTCAAGCCATTCATTTAAGGGAGCAGATTCCAGTGTCAGGAAGTATTCTGTGAAGGCAGAGTTAAGACTTTGATCTGCAGTAAAGATTTTAGTACAGCCAAGCGTCTTAAGGTGTCGATTTCTTAATCTTAATCTGAGCAACTGAAAAAAATAAAAAGATGCATGGTTTTAAAAAAGGTGTGTTTAGGAAGTAATGAAAGTGATTATCTGTTTGAAAATGACTGACTATGAAAGGGACAGCCTGCACATTGGAGTGGAATTATTTTGGAGAACTGGTTCACAGAAACAAACATGACATTGGTAGTGGGCTGGGGATGAATTTGGATAGGGGAAGAGTTTGTATCTATTGAGCAGTTGTTGCATAGATCATACAAAGATGATTGTTCTTAAGGTGCAGTGATATTTGTTAGGTGCTGTTGTACCTTTTGAAAACTAGTATTTATAGAAAACATTTTTAATAAATGTGTTAAGTATTTAAAATCTATCTGTTTGATTTTTTTGCAAAGGTTGTTGGCATAAGGTAAAAAAAATTTGCTGAAAAGTTTAGCGAATAGGTTTCAGTTATAATTTGATGGTCTACATGTGGGACACAAGATGTAGTGTTTGGAGAAGGGGGACAGTGCTTACTGATTAGGGTTCATCGAAATTTTAAAAGTGATAAACTAGTTTTTACATGGGTAGCATTTGTCACACACCCCCCCTACACACACACATGCACACACTCTACGATCTGTATAATATGAAGTTTGTTAGACTGCATAGGCTGTGTAATAGGGACCAATATTTTGCAAAAGAGGTAGGAAAAGGTTTTTCCATGTTTGAATTGAGAGGTTATTACAAAAGTGTTATTAGAAGGTCTTTGAAAAGGTACGAAAGTCTGAGTAATAACCTCATTGGCAGATGTTATGGAAAATATGTGCCATTGGACAGTAATACAGATAAGAAAGACTGGGCTATGTTGTAACTAAATACAGTTTTGGTGTAGCAATAACTTATTTATTTATTTTTATATATATATATATATATATATATATATATATATATATATATATATTTTTTTTTTGGGGGCTTTTGGTACAACCAAAAGAATTTTGTGATATTCTGGAAGAAAGACCCTGTGTATCATAAAGCATGGAAGAAGCATATGAGATATAATAGAGGTAGATTTGTAGCTCCTAAGGTGAATATTGGAAGGGGAAGTAGTCTTAGGGACTTTACCTTGTGGAAGGTGGTGTTGTAATTTTGTGGTTAAGCTGTTCCCAAATGTTAATGGAAAAGAGACAAAATATTTTTAGTTGTGACACTGAGGGCATTGTCTAGATATGTAGATGCCCATGTAATAAATATTATGTTGGTGAAAGTAAAAAGGCATTCAAGTTAGAATTTTAGAAAATATTAGTGACATAAAGAATTTGTAAAAGTAGATGCCCATGTAATAAATATTATGTTGGTGAAAGTAAAAAGGCATTCAAGTTAGAATTTTAGAAAATATTAGTGACATAAAGAATTTGTAAAATGGAGAGCCCAGTTTCGTAGTAATGTGGAAGGACTTCAGGTCAGTATATTAGAACAGGTTAAGGTGGATACGTTCAGTACGTCTCTTTTGAAACTTAAACTATTACAAGAAAACTTTAGTCCCTAAGGGACTTAATACAGAATGTAATTGGTGGGTTTTAATTGGATAAATGTTTTGTAATTGCTTTAGCTATTTTATTGAATAATTAGGAGAAATTTGTTTTGTATGTAAAGGATGTGCGTTTGTGTTTTTATATACTATGAAAAAGCTTTTTAGCTGAAGCACTAAGAATTTTTATCTGAGTAAAATACTACCGTTTAGAAAACTGCTTGGTGGATTCCTGGTCATGGTGTTATCTGTTCTGGCTGCAGCTATTGCACAATTTACCTGTCTGTTACTGTCGGAGGTCAAGGCTTCTTTTAAATGACACTGAGGGCATAGTACGTCAGCCTTCAGTGGGACCCGGTCAGTGGTCTTGATCAAAGATGTAACCGTAGACATTTGCTGTGCCCTGCTCATTTTGCTGAGGTCGAATGTTAACCTTTGTTGTAGATCAGAAAATATGCTAAATTAACATGGTAACCTCTGGTGATGTTGGAATGTGACACCTTCAGCAGCCTATACAAATTCTTAGATTCCTGATCATTTTCATAAAAAAATCAAATCGAAGGGCATAAGCCAAAAAATGCAAATATCTTTTGAACAATAAATAAGTACAAACAGCAGCATGCTTCGTGCACAGTCCTCCTTCCAGTGGGAGAAGTCTGTGCTTTTCAGTTATGTTACAAAGCTTACGTAATACTACAGCTTCATTCACAAGGAGTACGGTGATAACTGATATATATTACAGTACAGACACATCCAGAATATGGTCTTGTGCAGTGTCACTTACATTTTCATTTCATGGAAACTGTACAGTTTTACTTGCGGTGTCAGCAGCACTTTTTATTTTTGTTCTAGAGACTTGAGCTTTTACTTAATGGCGAGAAATACTCTTCTGAGTACTTGATTTATTGAATACTTACAGAATGTGAAAAAGTATGCTTATTAAAACAATTTAATATGTGTTTGTAATCCATACAATTTATAGTGCAAGTATCAGCAATATTTTTCTGCAGTATTGTCCAAGGTTCCGTCCAATGGTATGCTTCATTTTGTGTTGGAAATATTAACGTGTATATGGAAAAAGTAAATATTTTCGTAATTGCTGCCAAACAACTAGCTCCATCATCAGAATACATTTTACATGGACTGTGACACAGTATTTTTCTGTCTATAACCATGGCATTTCACATTGTTCTTCAGTAACATGTTCCACACTTTATTTATGAAGCTGTGACTGCAGACCTGAGTATACTAGCCATTATTTGTCACTTATCTGTATCTTCACTGAAGCACATCCTTCCTTCATTAACAGTCTTAAGATAAGATGTAAAAAAAAAACCAGAATGCCGGTTTCATAATACTGCTTATATGGCCACTTAAAGAATTCACACCCAAAAAACACCATGGTGCCATAATGAGTTACGTCTGTTACAACAAAATGTCCAAAAAAGGCATTCTAGCTGTGAGTGCATTGAACAGTAACAGTGTTGGCGTGGCTGCATATTTGAGTTGGGTGTGCTGATTGAGAACTGCAGTGAGATGTACAGAAGGATAACTCCCTGGGTCTGACTTGGAGACCTTTTAAGGTCAGCATTTAGTGCAGTTAATGAAAGGAATGTTAAACTATTTAATGAAGATTGGGGGGGGGGGGTAAAAATCAAAAAGTGAAGAATTGAACTAAAGGGTGAAACACTGAAAATAAAAGCAAGAGGGCAGCTGTAGGTTCATAAATACTATCCTCCTTAAGAACTGTAAACTATAGGTGTAGGCAGATGAAGATAAAGGACTTTTTCTCATAATTTTAACTTTGTTCTGTGTGGGTGATTATGGTTGTACTGAGGTTACTTTTGCTGTTTTACAGGTCTAGTGCCTAGTGTTCATTATTGTCTGTGATAATTTTATATATTCTGTTTGTCCGTTTAGGTTTCTGCTTGGTGCTCCTGGGGTCTGCTGAGATCTGTCTTGTAAACAGCTGGCTACTCAAAATGCGCCCCCCCCCCAAACAACTTTGCGTCTGTTTGCTGCTGCCTAGCTTTGGTTCATTATCCATTCCCAGATGTCTTGCATCTTTTATCTATAATATCTTGGATATACTCCAATTTAACACATTCTTGCAAATGGATTTGGAAGATTACTGAGGAAGGGTAAATAGGAAATCCTGTTGGACATGAGAGATGACCTTTAAATGCTAATGAACCGGTTTCATTGATTGGTATATGGTCTGGTACCCAAGTTTGAGACTTAAAAACGTGCATGTGTTTACAGGGTTGTAGATTATTATGAAGCAGTCTAATTGATGGGCTCTTACACTGCATATCTTAACTTCCCGGTAGTGCTGTATGGTTAAGTGACTTACGGAATTACATAATGGTTAGTTGAAGGTTGAGGGACTTGAACACTGGGCTAGAGGAAGCAGTTCTGTATCGGCCCATAGCCTTAATCCTCTACAGTGACTGTTGGGCACAACATTTATGGAGTTGAGGCTTCAACTTTTTGTCTTAATGTGTTTTCCTCCTGACATAACATTGTGTTAGAGTTGTAAAATACCTCACAGAACTGTGGAAAGAAATCTGCAGAAGTGGAGAAGTTTCTTGCAGTTAAGAGTTTCCATGTTTGGGAATAGTAATTCTTATTGGAAAAAAGGCTCTGCATCTTCCTGAAGTTCTTTCAGTGGGAGAAAATGAGGCTGAAAAAAAGTTTTGGATCCAGCCGTTTTATTCTCAGCTTCAAGTGGATTAACT
>NC_056732.1:1699282168-1699444750 GCF_019279795.1 Protopterus annectens
ATGTTTTAAATGTTAGGTATCTTTAAAAGTTGAATGCGGTGATGATGTCACTGAGAGAGTTTTTTGTATATTCCAGCATTTGTAAATGTTTTTTGTCTGAAGAAGTTCACGCATTGTCAGTGTTCGAAAGCACTTACCTTATTTGTTATAAAGTTGTTTTTGGAGTATACCATTGCCTTTGTTGTTTTCTTAGTTTGTTTTATTTTTTTGGGAAATCGCATTTTGCATAGTTGTGTAAAAAGCAAAAAAAAGTGTTTTTTTTTTTTTTTTTTTAAAAGAATTTGCTTTGAACAAAAGTATAAAAATGAGCTGCTGTTTGAAATTGGTAAAGTGAAGAAACCTTTACACTGTGAAATCTGATAAAGCATAATGGTGAGTGAGATTTGCTTTGCAGACTGTAAGAGGTGTACTGTGCATTAATGGATAAAGTATAATTTAAATTCAAAGATCACTTCTCTACTCCATGACTCAAGTGAACTCCTCTCCATCCAGTTGTCTCACTCTACAGTAAGTGTACTGAGCACATATGTCTGGCAGTTGCTGCTGAAAAGTTATCACACTGCCAAAGGAACTTGTACAGCTAAATATTGCCTCCAGTTGCAAAAGTTAAAAAAAAATATCGTCAGTTAAAATCTATGTAAGGCAGTTTCCAAGAATCCAGCTAAACGTAATTGTTTTCCTCACCTCTGCATTAGTGTGTTATGTACTGTAGTGTTGAATCTTCTGTAGGGCCACCCACACCCACAGGCCTTTTACTGTTGAAGGTGAAGTTAAATTAACACTTCAGCATATTTTACTCTAACTGTAAAATATCCTTGGAAAGGTAGTAAAAGTCCGTAGTCATAATATTTAAATGCTATGACTCACATCAAGTATTTAGTTCAATATACCTTGTCTTTGTATCCATAAGCATTTTATCTCCGTAATTATTTGTGTTTGGTGATAAACCATCTGTGGGGGGAGTAACTGCATTCCACTAAAGTACATAATTGGCCCTCCCCTCATATCATTTTTCTCCAGCTACTGTAGCATCATTTCAAGCCAAAGTCCCTGCAATACTGTCTGTTGCCATTAAGTTAGGTGCATGTTGACAGCAATCTACCAGCTGGTGTTACCATCTTTAAAATTATCAGGATTTGTTGTACGCGTTTGTTTGGCTGCAGTTTTCCAGATAGTTTTCCTGGTACTTACTCCACTCCACCATGGGCCAGCTCGATCCATTCAGTCTTCGCTACGGTTGGGCTTCACTGTGATCCTCTGCCCTATCCTCAGTTCCCACCCACCTCCCACTACATCTACACTTGCATCTCACTTATTCCACCTCCTCTGCTCACCCTCCTATCCTGTACCCAACTTTTGTTCTCTTTCTACCACCTCCACCTACTTCTGTTTTAAATTCATTCTTGACTCTCATTCTGCTCCACCCTCCATCAAAACCTATCTGTTCTCCACAATGTTATCACTGCTTATTACCTCACCTTACCATACTGCAAGATTTCTACACTAACCATGCCGTTTCCTTCAGGTTTCACCTTTGTTCATCGTCCTACGCATTCCTAAAATCACCAGTAATATTAACAAATAAGCACACCTCATCCCTCACCTATCAACCATCTTCTCGCTAGCTACTCAAAAAAAAATCTCTTCAAGATTATTTCTCATAACTCTTCCACTGCTGTAAACCCAAAAATACTAAAAAATGTCAGTCCCAATGTTAAGGTAATGCTTCTGCCCATCTCTGCTAAAAAGTGGTATAACACACCATGTATCTCTGCCACATGCCAGTGTGATGACATCCACCCCAAACCAGGTCTCAATCAAACCCCAAACCATAAAATACACCCTAAAAGTTGAAAAATAGTCACTCTAAACATTAGAAGCATATGCAACTAAATCATATTTTAAAATAGTCACTCTAAACATTAGAAGCATATGCAACTAAATCATATTTTAAAATAGTCACACTAAACATTAGAAGCATATGCAACTAAATCATATTTTAAAATAGTCACACTAAACATTAGAAGCATATGCAACTAAATCATATTTTCATGCCTGGATAATCAAACATAACCAGACTTCATAGCCACAACAGAGATGTGGCTAAAGCCTGAAGTAAAAGGTGCTGAAGTGCTACCCCCTGGTTATATTACTACGCTCAATAGAACTCACACAAAAGCAGATGCAATAGCTATAATCTTCCTAAATATGTTCACAGTAACTCTCTATACAGGCATAATCCCAGATTTTAGAAAAGCAGAAATCTTAATCTCATTTCTAAAACTTAATAGAGCAAAGAGTATATGCATTGCTGTGCTGTATATCCCCCAGGACAGAATATTCCAATACTTGAAAAACGTACTATCCTGGATAACGGATACAATCACAAATGAAATTGTTCCGCAAATTCAGCGATTAACAGCATGAACCTCTTTGGATTCACTCAGTTTAATACACCAACAACATATGGCAAAAATAACTCCTCTAACAATATTTCCTTGATTTAGATGGGTTGGTAACCAGAATCTATTTTACTTTTCAGGTACCGTGATTCACTAAATGACCACCTGCCAGCTTATACCCACATGAGTATTACACAACTAACAAAGGAACATAAGCCCAAAACTACCCATAATCTTTCCAGATTCTCCAAGGAGTCTTTCAGCGACACTGAAAGCAGTTAACTGGTCCATCTTAAAAGGCTCCCCTAAAATGATGTAGTTGAATGCTTCAGTGCAGCATTTCTAAATGTTAACACCTTAGCCCCACAACTTACAAAAAGAATTAAAACAACCGTACACCGTGGCTCACCAAACAATGCAAACTCCTTATGAAAGACTGAGACAAGCCATGGATTAACTGGCAAAAAAAAAAAATAAAAATGGCAAAAAAAGGTAATTATTCAGACTTGTATGAAACCAAGTCAAGAAACAAGTAAATAGAAATTAAAAGTCTTTTATAATCTGCTACAAGATGGCCATAAAAACAACTGTAAAAAATTGTGGTCCTCCATATCCTGTCTCCTCAGCCCAGGTACAAAAAATAATCCCAGCCCATACCCAGACATTCCCCTTCAAACAGCTACCTATTTAAGTACATACATCATAGAATGCATAGCCAACTTAACCTCAGACTCTCCTAACAACCTCCCTTACCACACGGCCAACTTTCCCTCCCTTAGGTCCTAGCAGATTTCCTTCACAAAACCTGCCTATCTGCAACATCCTCCATACACATGCAGACAACTCCACCCACTTTGCCGTTAAACTCTCAAAGCTTTTACATAAACTAAAATATTGTTCCTCCTTAGCTGACAACCTTCTCCAGGGATACCTAAATATAGCTGTAGATGCAATAGCATATACAGTCAGCATTCTAATTAATAGATCAGTAACAAAATCGCATGCCCCTAACTTGTGGAAAATGGCACAAATTATCCCCTTACATAAAGGAGGTAATTCCACTGACATTACAAATTTCTGTCCCATATCCATCCTGTTGTCTTTCAGCTTTTCCCGGTTAGGGGTCGCCACAGCGGAACTCCGGTCCGCTAATGATTGGCAGTAGATTTTCACGAACGCTGAAGTGCCAGCTCGACGTTCAACCTTCAACGAAGGCACGCCCATTTATGCATGTCTTTCGAATGCCCACCCACGGGGAGGACATGCCGACTCCACACAGAAGGCACTCTCTGCACTCCAGCCGAGAATCGAATGGGAGAATCTCTTGCTGTGAGACAACAATGCTACCACTGCACCACCGCGGAAGTATCTCCCCTCTAAAATGTTTTGAAAGATGCATTAATCAACAATTTCTCCACCGTCTCTTAGAGTAAGCAAATCACCAATACACAACATGGATTTTAGCCAGGCCACATCACCTCTGTTGCTTACTGTCATTTATAGACACTGTCAATAAAGCTTGCAACTCAAACTTGTTTCTGCAGTATTTCTAGATTTATCAAAAGCCTGTGATATGGTCTTTCACATTAAACTCCTTTATCAACTTTCCACCCTGGGTCTAGCATCTCCATGTAGTCAGTGGTTCTTTAGCTACCTTGCCAACAGGCAACAAGCTGTAAAATGGCAAGGATCCATCACTGCATACCTTTCCACTTCCACAGGAGTCCCACAAGGATCCATCCTTGGCGCTCTACTATTCAATATTTTTATCAACAAACTACGTTCCTCTTTGTTCGTATAAAGGCAGCTTGATTCAGTAGGCAGATGATTCTGCTACCATCATCTGCTGTTCAAACACCTTAACTCTCCTCCAAGAAATCACTCAAGCTTTTCTCCAACCTGGCTTACAATGGCACAATTCCAACTCAACTCGTCCAAAAAACAAACTCCTCTTTACCCCAAAAACTCACACCCTTATCAAAGCATCTTTCAAAACCTTTTCAGAAAATAGCACTGAAATTGAATTAGACCACCATATCAAACTACTGTTGAGTCATAATAGGTTTATAGATGTTTACTGGCCTAATCTATCCATGCATCCCAAATCTCCAACAAGTTTTTGTATCCTTGAAAAGTGTAAGCAGGGGGCATGGAAGGTGAAACCTTTAAAAGCAGGGGCTTGGAAGAGTGAACCATTTACAGGTTGCCTGTGTCCATTAGAGACTTGGGTGCCAAACCAGGGATGAATTTCCTGTTCCATATCCAGTTGTCCAGGTTGCACTCGAAAGGGGTTAGGGAGGAACTCTGCGTCACATGGATGGGGGAGCCTATTTCAGAGATGGGATAGTGTTTGGGATACACATCTGTCTCTCCAGTGGGTCCTATTTATATCACAGGCAAGGTTTAAGTCTTTAGAATGGGTACTGCTGGTGCTGTTTGTTTTGTGGATATGCAGGAGGTCCATCAGAGTGGGGTCTGACAATGCCTTCTATGCCAGGCATAGCTCTGCCCTCAAAAGCCTGTAGGAGACTGAATACAGGGATAGGGTCTTGAGGCTGTCTGCGTAGGACATTTTATTTACGCTCTGTATTCTTTTAGTGAGGAACCTCTGTGGACATTCCAATTGATGGATATGCCTGTTTAGGTACATACCAAAGGGGGCATTGTACTCCATAATAGTTCTGATGAATGTGGAATACAGTGGAACAATGACTTCTTTGGACCTAGATGCCATACCTTTGTTTATAAGTTGCGCAGCATAGAATGATCTGTAGACATATGATGGTCAAAGGCTAGATTACTGTCCATGTGTCCCCAACTACTGGGTCAGCTCTAAGGGATGTGTTGTCAATATGATAGTTACCTGGGGTGGATGATTTCCCGAAGGGTACTGTTATGCATTTGTTGGCATTTAGTTTTAGTCCATGGCTCTGACACCAGTTCTTTGTGTCAACCCTTCCTGGAGAACATTTGTCAGTGTGGGATTCTGTGACGGCTCCTAATTTGCAGTCCTCTGCAAATTTAGTTCAACCAGAGACCATTTACATTGGCCTTGACTTCAGAGAAGTAAATGCCAAAAAGGAGTGGTCCAAGGACTGATCCCTTAGGGACTCCACTTATGACTGGCATTTTTATAGAGGTGGACTCCCCAATTCTAACTTTCTGGGTCCTATCTCTGAGCCAGTTGGCTATCCACATACACAAACCATTAGCCTGCCCATCTGCTACCCCTTAAATCAATATGTATTTTCCAAAAACCACTTGGATCATAAGACAACTTCTCACCATAAATAAAGAGAGTAAATCCCCTGGACAAAGCCTATACTCATACTCAGTAACAGAAAAGTGGAACTCCTTACCTCTAACCAGCAGAGCCATTTCTAACCTTCCCACCTTTAAATGCACCCTAAAAAAATAATTTGCAAAATCATGGCTATGCTCCTGCACCAGTGATGGCTGATCCCCACTATACTTCACTCGCCCCCTTCAGGCTAGATCATACTTCACAACCCTCTCCAGCCTCCTCGTACACTGCTTTTTGTTTTCCTCACTACCTTACCTTAGTTAATTAATCTCTGCAGACCTTTTCCTCTTTCTCTTTTCTCCCTACTCACCTAAGCTACCTAAAGACACCCTACCATGCACCCTTTTCTCCTCCTCTCCATCCTTTTTCCTTCTATAACTGTAATATAAATACTTCTCTCTCTCATAATAAAACATCAGTCAATTTCACCTCACTGTCTCTAATCATGTAATCTCTATCTCTCTAAATATCACATTAGAATTGCCTCTGGTCTCATTTATCCCATACTACTCTGTATCAAAAAATATGACGATTTGAGTTTTCCCTCACATATTCTCAACTTGTGTTATTCATTGCACTGTTCTATGAAATGTATGTTGTGTTTTTCTCATTACATGTTTTCACTCTTTTTTTATGTTTTGTAGTGTAACATGATACTTTGGAGACTGAAAATATCTGTAATTGATTTTTGAAATATTTTGATTGTGGAGGTTTTCTCCCTGGGCCACTGCTGAAAATTGTCACTTTCTGGCCCAGTTGGAACTTCCCAGTAAAGAAATGTCAAATAAAATTAGGTGACAGTTAAAGGTACAGTGTGTTGCCAGGAGGTATTTTTAATCTTTCATACTGAAAAGTACTTGAGATACCTGTGTACATTGTTAACTTGTTCTGACCACCAGTTGGTACCATTAAGTCAGAAACTGCTGGCATAGCTGTACAACAATAAAAGGTTCAGTACTTTTGTTTTCAAATAGTTGCGCTTGAAGTTAAATCTCTTAGTATTTTGGGTTGTAAGGATTGTGAGAACCTCAGAAAGGTAAAATAAATTTTTGGTGTAAAACTCAAGACTGCATGTGTAGAAAATCCGTTGCATAACAGATGATGTGCAGCACCATGACTAACATTCTTATATGACGCTTTGAATTTATTTACAAACTCAAGTTTGGCTATAGACTGTCATGCACAAACAAAATATGATGGGATGCCAGTTACGTGCTCCAACAAATGTGCCGTGCCTGTAACACTCAGAATTAAGGAAGAACAGAAGTTAGACTATGGAAAGGCTTGGTGTCCCAAAGTACAACTTCCTTAGTTACACTTGTTTACCAGGGTAGTACAGTAATTTCAATGGACCATTTGCATGTATAGCCTGGGTGAATAGAATCACATAAGAAGTGAACATGACATGTTTACAGATAATATATTCTGAAAAACATTTACACCGTTACAGATGCAAACTTATGCTACAACATTTAGTTCAAGAAGCATTTTATGAAGTGAAAACATTGATGGAAAAATGGAATTATGCTTAGCAGAACTTTTTGGATAGGATGTAGCCATAATGACTGAGATAGCTTGTGTTCCAAGGATAGACATGTGTAGAGCAAAGTCTGCTCCATTGGCTTAGAGTGATAAAGTTGTGATTGTGGCCAAGATAACCAAAGTTCAATTGTTGGTTGCGTAGTTGGAGTTGTTAGGGAAGATGGGGATGTCCGTCTTCAGGGAGGGCAGAGGAAGGTCAGGTGCTGTAACAATCCTTTGGTGAAAGGAGACAGGCTTTTAACTTGGGGGGGGGGGGTGAATGTGTGGTGCACCAAGCCACAAATGGATGGTAGCCTTCATTTAACAAGTGTATGAGGGTGTGCACTTGTCTGAAGAAAAGGCATAGCAGTCTTCATAGTAATGTGGATTGCACTCTCCACTCACCCAGAAAGGAGTGAGGCTAACATGATAAAAATTTACTCATTGCTGGGATGTAGGTGAGGAGAGGAGCAGCCTTCATGGCTACCTACATGAAAGACATTCTAGATGGCCGTGGTCCAAATGGAACTTATTCATTCTCTAGAAGCAAGAGTTTTCTATGCTCAGGTTTGATAGAGGAAAGCTTGGTGGTCTGCAAGTATGGGAGCAAAAACACAGCGGGGGGGGGGGGGGGCTACAGCCAACATAATGTGTGCATACTGTGGACACCTGTGAAGAAAGTTTGTACCCATCAGCAATATCTGAATAGAGTGAGTTAAGGTAGAGGCAGCATTACTTGCTGTTTTTACTGCATAAAGTAATGACTAGGGTTTCTGGGAAGTAAAGCTTTATGACCAGACCTCCTCCATACTGTGTAAATTTTAATAAATTGGAAAAACACAGTTTTCATACCTAGGACTTGGCTAAAGGGCTTAGTATAAACTGTATGGCTAGTGGTAAAAAGGCTGTTTTCCCATGATGTGCCAATTTGTAATTCAGATACATGTTGACAGCGACAAGGTAAGACCTCATCAGTTAGTTTGCATGTCACTGACGTGCTGATCTGCACATTATGGTAGTAAACTGCTGATTGGGGAGCATTCCCCCAGTCACTTTCCCATACACGTGTGCATGACACACACGTCTGTATATGCATGTATGTAAAAGCAGCAAATAGGTGAAAAAAAGCATGCAGAACAAGCCACCAGCAAAAATCCAGGTTTATTTAACCGCTTTTCGTCAAGTTTCAGACTTCATCAGAATAAAGTCACATGATCGTGACCAACATGTATGTATGTATATATATATATATATATATATATATATATATATATATATATATATATATATATATATATATAGATATATATATAGATATATATATAATATATAAATACACCACCCCACCTAATCATTGGTCAGTACATTTACATCATTTCCTCTAAAACATTATACAAAATTGATAAAAAAAATTGTTAAAACTTTTTTTTCTTACAAGAAAATAAAAAACAACTGATAAACCTATAAACAATATACTCATTATATTTGACTTCATAAACGGATAGAAGTATTGTACACCTTGACCCTCAACTGATTAGTTTTTGCCAAAGGTAGATCAACTTGATAAACTTCAAGAGAATCATAGAGGCTGTATCTGGATCTTGTATTAACATTCGATACTACCCCCATTCTGATATTGTAAATTAAGAAACTATACTGTAGACCCTTATGCAGTAAGTTGGATAGCAAACTGGGTAAAAGATGGAGCCTACTTGGTTAAATTTTCAGGTTCCACTGTGCTTCATGGATCGGTGCTGGGACCCCTCCTATTTGGCATATATGTCTCTGATCCTCCTACAGTAAATCCAGACCTGTGGCTAGTGAACTTTGCTGATGGCTGGGCAAGAAACCTCCAACCTGCAATCATCCATTGATTACAATGTCACCACCGCAGGAACTAATCCTGTTAGTGGTACAGTAGGTAGCATGTGTAAAAGATAAATACACTCTTGTTAGAGATGAAACTGCAAAGCTGAATGCTTAAAGCCTTTATTGTAGACAAAACAGAATGAACCCAAGCGCTTTCGCTCGGTTAAATACCGAGCTTTTTCAAGGTGAAACAAGAATAATGCTTCACTTTAAACCATTAAATACGCAAACAGTAAGTCACATGTCATTGCTAATACAAATTAGTAAATTGTTGATTAATTAAAAATTAAAAAAATAAACAATAATAATAAATTATTTATTTTCGATAAAGAGCACGTTTAATCCCCCTTTACACCCTTCTTTAAAGGTATTTGAAGAACTTGTCGAAAGGGACATTAGGAAATCAGAACAAACTAGTAGCATTCACCCAGGTAACAACTTTGATAAAAGTGAATCTGAATTGATTAACTTTTGAAAAATGAAGGCTGTAGGGTAATGAAACCGGATAAAGGAGGGGGGAGCAGTGCTGATGTATACAGTTGATTATGAATCATATATTCACAGTTTGTTACAAGACTCAGAACAATACGAGCTGTTGTCTAAAAATGAAATAAATATAGCTTATGCTAAAATTATCAGCTACAAGACCATTTACTGCAGAATGTAATCAATGGACAACTGTGCAACTATTTACATGTGAATAAACCGAAAATTGCTCAAATTTTCGGAATTTCCAAGACGCACAAATCTTTAGATCCCCTCAAATTTAGACCAATAGTTTCTGGAGCGGGAAGTATCATGGCACCATTATCGAAGTTCATTGATTTTATCATGGCCCCATTATCGAAGTTCATTGATTTTACCCTGAAAAAAAATATGTTAACAACATAGTGCATATTTGTAAGGACTCTTGGGACTTTTTGAGGGGAATGGATCAGAACTTATTTAACCCGGAAATTTTAATGGTTACAATAGACGTAGTAGAGCTGTTTCCAAGTATTCCACATTTAACGGGCCTTGAGTGGTTCAGTTATATCTTGACCGCTGAAACTGACCTTAGCCCCAAAGGTATCAACCTTATTGTGGAACTAATGGAAACAGTGCTTGAGAACAATTTTATCCACCAACGGTGAATTTTACAGACAGAGGAAAGGGGTGGCCATGGGGGCCCCCTGTGCCTCTTTATATGCCAACTTGGTTCTGTATTGGGAAAAGAATTATGTTTTCACAAGCACATGGTACCAAGAGGTCGTACACTATAGGAGATACTTGGACGACATTTGTATCTTATGGAAAGGTAGTGAGGACAGTCTATTAAATTTTTTACAGTACATTAATGGCACAACATCATTTTTGAAATGTACCTATAAAATAGACTAAGACAAGCTCCATTATTTGGACATCACCCTTTCAAAAGATTATGTCAACCAATGTTTCCAGTCAACATTATACAGGAAAAGCTCCTACTCCAACCTACACTTTCAAAGTGGACATCCATTTCACCAGAAGAAGGGAATAGTAAAGGGGCAGTTAATTTGGGCCTCATGTATGTCCAGTACCTTGGAAAGCTTCCTGAATGACGTTTGTATTCTAAAAAGTTTTTTCTAGAAAAGGATTACCCCATTACACTTTTGGAAAAGTTAATTCAGGAAGTTCATCAGGGTAGGGACACTCTTTACCCTCTGTTATTGGGGAGTGGTTTGAACCTTCTTCTTCAAAATGGACACACTAGCAAACTTAGCACTAAAAACAGTTTCATATACACATACTCGGCTAATTCTGGTAAGATTGAACAAATTATTTATAACTATTGGCCTATCCTCAGTGCACATGAAGAAATAAAAACCTACATTCCAGTTAACCCACATTTTGTCCGAAAGAGAGATACAAATTTAAAAGAGCTATTGGAAGTTAAGTATGAAGCACAAATAAACAAAAGTAACAGGAAACCTGGGACATACTCATGTGGCAGTTGTAAACAATGCCACGCCATGCTAAATGACAGTGATTTATACCTCCCTTCAAGGAAGTTTAGATTCACTTCCACTAAACACTTTAATTGTGGAACAAAGGGGGTGGTATTTTTAGGTTTCTGTACAGGATGTGGTGGGTTTTATGTGGGTAAAACGGACCGTGTCTTAAGGAGAAGACTGTATGAACACTTTAATGATGTTTTAAACCACAAAGAAAGCAATGCATTGTATAAACATTATACACTCTGTATGAATATGCACTTGAAGTTTATTGTTCTTGAGCAGATTACATCAGATGTTAGGAGTGGCAGCTGGGAAACCAGGCTGGAATATCGGGAATTGTTTTGGCAATTGAAACTGGATTCCAGCCGGTTTCCTGGCTTGAATGAACACATTAACATCAATAGCGTTCTGAAATTAAGACAGGCCCGTTTGTAAAGTCTTGTAGTTTCATCAGGGTTATGAGGGATTTAGGTTTCATTGGATATTAAACACCAGCAGTGAAGTTTTTAGATTTATATTACAGGATTATTCCTAGGGCTTTAAACAGCATTTATAGTTAGGATTACCTGTTTTATGTTGATTGCTTTTAAAACACATTTATTTGTTTTATGTTTCTTTAAATAATTTATTATTATTGTTTATTTTTTAATTTTTAATTAATCAACAATTTACTAATTTGTATTAGCAATGACGTGACTTACTGTTTGAGTATTTAATGGTTTAAAGTGAAGCATTATTCTTGTTTCCCCTTGAAAAAGCTCTGTATTTAACCGAGCGAAAGCGCTTGGGTTCTTTCTGTTTTGTCTACAATAAAGGCTTTAAGCATTCATTTGCCATTTGGTTTCTGAGTCCTGTGGTGCCAGCCTTTATCGCTTCTTTGGTTTTACTTTAGTTTTTGGATGTGTAAAAGATCCCACTACACCTATCCACCTGTCAGAGTAGGAAAATCTTCCTGATGCCTTCACTAAATTTCCCTTGTAGTATAAATACCACCTGTGGTTTCTCCAGAAAAGAGGCCACAAAACCTATTGAGACTAACCCTGTCAAGAAACGATAAATAAAAATAAACAATCCTCGCTAATTGGTGTACTGAAAAAGAGCTAAAATTAAATGGAAGAAAGCAATACATTTGGTTAAAAAACTCCCAATTACACAATAGCTTGCACCCACCCCAAACTAACCCACTAATCCGTAATCTTGACACCTTCATTGACAACTCCCGTTTACGCATGTTAAACGGTAGTCAAATCAGTAAGTCTTCTATTTAGCAGAGATGCTATTGGTTGGCTCTTGTATAGGTTGGAACATTATCCTCTCACTGTGCGCTGTTCTAGTTAGAACAATGCCCCCAATTGTATGTATTTGTCCAGGCATATAATCCAGCTGCCAAGGCCCCAGCATTTCCTAACCAAGAAGAATAATGGTCTAAAAACCTTGGGCTACCAAGACAAGCTATGTCTGTACTCTGTAAGAACATCTTGTATGGAGATGTGTCTTGCATTCCTTTTCATCGAAGACCCAAACCTTCTTTGATCTCTTATAGTTTCATTAACCCTAGATCTAAGTGTTTGTTTGAATTCTGGCAACTTCTAAATCCAATATGTTTGAGGGACACACTAATTATCCAAAATTACCAGGCTCACATAGTGTAAAGGAGGAAAAAACATGTAGAAAAAGTTGCAGATAAAAATCCACAGCTGCAAAGATTGTCTGAATTAAACCTAAGAGCTGGCAAGTTATTGTTTATCCAGCGTTTCACTCTATAACCAATTTATAGATCCTACACAGGGGGCTGTACCCCCCCCCCCCACACTTCTGTTTTCTTGTTGTAGTCTTACCACTAAACTCCTTGCATTATCCGTTCTCTGTGCCTGACTTTCAGCTAAATGCATGGTGACATCAGATGATGGCTTTCGACAAAAGCAGCCTACTGTGTCCTAGACGTGTACTTACTTGGTTTGCTGGGCAGAGCCCTTTTGAAAATGTCTAACTTGCATGGTGATTCTGGCTATCACAAGAAAGCAGGTAGATCAGTGTCCATATGCAGTGCAAAATCAGGTAACCTTAACAACAAAAAAGGAAGTGCTAAAAGTGGTACATTTTAACTAGGAGCACCTCCTGTAGGTGACTGCAGGTTCCAGATGATGTGGACAGCATCAGTGTAGTGAAATGTGACATTACACACTTTATCCTGAAAAAATTCCACAGGGTTTAATAAAAGCATATTTTGTATGTTTCATGGTGCCTTTCCATTTGTACATTTTAAAACCTTAACTACTTTCCCCAACAGATACGACTTTTTCCAGTTGTACTATTATGTTTTCATAGAAGTCGTAGTTTACAGTGTCTGATGTAAGGTATGAATGTGAATGCTGAGGGAATGAAGGTGGACCTGTACTGCTCTGCATATTACTATAACTTGTTGAAGCTGCAACCTCTAGGGAGTCTGTACCTGACTCAGAACATAAGCACATGTATAGAAAGGCAAGACTTTTGTATTCATAAAAGTAAAAGTAGTAACCAGAATAAGAAATGCAGCCTAAGAAATTCACATTTAATTGTGCATTAGTTGTTCATTGTAAATGTATCCATAGTAACCCTGTATGAACAAGATTTCCATCACAATGTCTGCTGCATTATGCTATACAGAAGGGTTGCTGAACTGTGGAACATTCAGGTTTTGGTATGCTTCTGCTTTGGGTAGCAGAATTCTTTTTGCCAGAACAAGAAAGACCGATTCATTTACTACACCATTCATTCTTTTACGCTTTTGACTAAAATAAAATAATCCAGCTTTTTTCCCTTGTTATTTCCTAATTAACATTTTTTTTCTTGCTATATACAATAATCAGTCCAAATATAAACCTGTTTCTGCAGTCAGTACAAAAATGTGCAACTCTTCAGACTATCTTTTTCAAAGTAAATTTTGTTGTCAGTCAGATGTACACAGCAGTGCCAGCTGAACAAAATTACGTTGCTTTGGTCCCCATGCAAGACATAACCATGAACACACCGTTTGAATTACAGTTACCACAATTGGACAGGAAGACATTAGACAGTATTGTACTAGTAGGTATTGCAAAGATTATGTCTTTGCATTGTGACTGCTTAGAATATTGCACTTTGTCAGTTGTACTGTGATATATTCTGATGTTCGTGTTGCACATGTATGGCATGGTGAGTCACTCCTGACTATTGCACATTCAGGAAGTAATAGCATAAGAAATCAGGGTAACTGTACCAGGTATTGAAGCAATTTGCTCATGGCAAGTGGCATATTGATCTGATTTATATGCAGTTCAGTGAGTTCTACCATTCTGTTCCTTGAATTTTTACTTCCATAAGACTTTGGAGTATAATTACTTAGACATAACTAACAATCTGATGTTGATCTTCGTTCATTCTCCTAAACTGAAAGATACTCTGGCAAGGTGCGAGCAAGATGGCAAGACCCTATCTGCTGTTGGTGTCAGATACTCCACTTCTCAACGATTCTACTCCTGAAATCAAAGGAGTGGGAAGATGTGGCAAAGGAATCACAGGGCTCTTTCCGTGACGCACATGCCAAGTTCTCCCTAGAGGCAGAGGGGGAAACTCCAATGGAAGACGCCCCTTTCGAGGAGTGGGAAGATGTGGCAAAGGAATCACAGGGCTCTTTCCGTGACGCACATGCCAAGTTCTCCCTAGAGGCAGAGGGGGAAACTCCAATGGAAGACGCCCCTTTCGGGCCAGAGGAGGTCAGTGAAACTGAGGTTCCAGAGATTCTTTCTCTGACCAACCTTATCAGTGCTCCTGAAGTGTTGCCAGACTGCTCACCTCTGGAAGCAGTTGGGGAGTCTTTTTTCCTTGTACCCCACTGCTTGGCAAAATATAACCACTGATTCTTGGGTACAACAGATAATATCCAGAGGCTATCACATCCCCTTCCATCTTTGTCCAATCTCATCCAGAGTATTACCCGATGTTCCACACAGTCAAAGGGAAGCAGCAGCACACAAAATCCAAAAGCTGCTCCAAAAAGAGTCATCCAGACGGTCCCCCTAGACCAGATAGTATCTGGTTTTTGCTTAAGGTTCTTTTTATTGCCAAAAAAGACGGGGGACTGGAGACCACTTCTGGATCTCAGCACACTGAACAAATTTGTAAAAACAGAGAAATTCCAGATGGTCACGGTTTAGTCTATCCTTCCTCTCCTGGAAGAAGATGATTGGATGTGCTCTGTAGATTTAAACATGCATATTACCACATAAAATGGACAAACGCTCAAGAAGATACATCCGCTTTCGCATAGGAGCCAGTCACTACCAATTTTGAGCTCTGCCCTTCGGTCTCTCTACAGCCCCCCCTTAAGTGTTCACCAAATGCATGGCAGTGGTTATCGCTCACTTGCAACTTCAAGGATTCCAGTTGTTTCCATGTCTAGATGATTGGCTCCTTACCGCTCCCACCAAGCCTCTACAGGAAGAAGCCTTGCACTACACTCTCCTTGCAGCACAACGCCTAGGAATCACTATAAACTGGGAGAAGTCCAACACGACCCCAGCTGATTGTTTGGAATTCATAGGGGTACTGTTGGACATGAGAAATTGCACAGCATCTCTTCCGGACCACAGGCTTCAAAGAATAAGGCAACAGGTTCAACTGCTGCTCTGTCACCACAAATCTCCCACTCAATCTATACTCCAACTCTTGGGGTCAATGGTAGCCTCGATTACCATTGTTCCTCTAGCCAGATTCCACATGAGGCTCCTTCAGTGGTTACTTCTCACTCAGTGGTACCCTCTGCAACATCCTTTGTCTTTTCAGATAAATGTAACTCAGAGGTGCAAGCAAGATTTTCTCTGGTGGAAGTCAAGAAATGCAAGCAAGATTTTCTCTGGTGGAAGTCAAGAAATCCCCAACAATGATCTTGCCCCTTCAGCCCCCATCAACCAAAAGCCACGGTGACCACGGTCACCTCCCTGATGGGGTGGAGGGCTATGTCAGGGAAACTCAGTCCATTGCTCCTGGTCTGAGACAGAGACCCTTTTGCGTATCAATGTCCTGGAACTGAGGGCGGTACTACTAACATTGCAAGCAATTTCATTCCATCCTTCCATCAGGGACTATTGCGATCCAATCAGGCAAACATGTCTGTGGTCTGGTACATCAACAAACAAGGGGGCGCTAGATCTTGCCCAATGTGATAGTGTTCAATCTCGCCGTTTGTTCTTACACATGGGTTCGGAGCCGATCCTCGGCTCCGTGCCGGCCTCTTGCAAGCTCTGCATCGAGAAGAAGCTCGAGACAATCTAATACCCACAATCCCCCTCTGCCTTTACCTCAGATCTAGTTTGCCGCTGCTGCATACGCATCGTTGGGAGCTAGCTTGAGAGTTTCTAAGCTAAGATATAACTTTTTTTGTTGTATTTTATTAAGAATTCTATTCTAGTTGATAGTATCAGTATTAACAAGTGTGATTGTGTTGTGGTTCCGTAATTCTTTGGTACCGTTAACCTTATTTTTCGGTATTTTTGTATCGGGGCCTACACCCTTCACATCTTTCCATATTGAGACAAATTTCTACCGGATTTGACATTTACCTGATTGTGACTATTTTTTCTCGGATTTGACTGTGTTTTTCTGGAGTTATATATTATTCTACAATGTCTGAGAAGGCAAAGTCTGGTTTCAAGCGTTGTCAGTGTGGCCAAAAAATGTCGGTCACTGACAACCATAGTTCCTGCGTCTACTGCCTTGGCCCTCTCCACTTACAAGAGGATTGCTCCATCTGTCACTCTTTTAGTGGGAGGGTCATGACAGATAGGCGCAGGAAACTGATGGACAGAGGTCTATTGAAACCGGCTTTCCAGAGGCTTTGGATGCTTCTGACCAGGCATCGAAGTCCTCTAAGGAATCGAAGACGTCGGAGCCTAAGTCATCGGCTCCGAGCTCTTCTTCAAAGGTTAGATCACCGGTTCCACAGACTTGGGCCGAGTGTTCAACTGGTGTCGTTCCTGAGCCTCGAGTCTTGGAACCGTGATGGAGCTCCCTCCTTCAGCCATATTGAGGTCGGCTCCGTCTTGGTTCCTTCGACCCGCTTCTTCCTCCAAACTTTCGGATGTCGATGTGGATCGCGTGGTGCAGAAGTTGTTGGAGCATTCGCCTCTCTAAACTTATTTCGGTTTCCACCCAGTTGGTGTCGAAACTTGAAGGCCTTCCTGTATCTCCATCCATTCCTCCTCCGAGACCGATTCAGTCTTTGGAGCCGGAAGAGGCTGATCTGCTGATTGTGGAGCCCTCGGTCCAGAACCGCCCTTTCTCGGTCTGTTCCTCACCTCGACTCCGTCGGACCCGGTACCGGAGTCTCGGAGCCGACGGTCTGTTCTTGGTTCCGGGGCCGAGAGTCGAACCGACGTGTCGGTTCCGACTCTCCCCCTCGGGGCCTCGGCACGGATCGATTCGGCTCCGTCCTCGGGGTCGATGCCTTCGGTGCCCGTGTCGGGGATTCTTCCCATTTCTTCGGAACCGGGAGACTCTTCGATGCGGGACCTGGGAGCGTTCGACCTGATGAGGAAGGTGTTGTCTACCCAGACAACCACATCAGTGGAAGCAGTTTCTCCTCCCCATAAAGGGCCTTTGTCTTCATCTGCACCCACGGCCACATCCAAGCGTCGGGCACCAGTGCCTCAGCCACCCCTGGAGGGTGCCCCCTCTTCCTCCGAGGCTTCTTCGGATGCTCCCCACGAGGAAGTCCCTAGGAAGAGACTGTGTAAGAGGAGACACTTGGATTCTCCACAGGAATCCTTGACATCTGATACTGACTTAGATGAGTCAGAGGGGTCCCCTAAGTCACCTTCAGAAGATGTCTCTTTTTCAGACATTTTGGAGATCCTGAAACAGATAGGTGACTGGCAGTCCCTTCCCCCTTCTGAGGATGAGTCAGTTCTGCTGAAGGCATTTGGTGCTCGCCCTTCCTCCTCCTGGGTCACTCCGCCCTTCGACGAACTAATGGAACTTATTGCTCGAAGGGCGTGGGAGACTCCGGTTTTCTTGGAACAGGTTCCACTGTGTCAGAACAAGTACATCACAGCACCTCAGGATAAGTCCTACCTTACAAAAGGAGTTCCAGTAGACGCTATGGTGGTGGCTGCAGCCACGAAAAAGGAGATGTCGGAGTCTTCTTCGTCCGTCCATCCGCCTAATAAAGATTCTAGGACGATGGATAGATATGGGAAGCGCATTTTTAGTTCAGCGGCTTTTTCCATGCGGTCCCTGAACTATTTGACCCATTTCACACGTCTGCAGAGGGATCTAGTCAAAGAGTTGGGAGATACCCTCCAGGGTGCTACAGATGCAGCTGTCTCAGAGAAAGTGACAGCGCAACTTAATACCCTAACATCGATTGTTAACTCGTCCATGAGGCTGATTTCCTATGCAGCCGAAGGTTCGAGTAGGGCAGCAGCTTCAGTGATTGCTCTTCGTAGACAATCCTGGATGCACCTATGCTCCTTTGCGGAAGCCTTCAAGTCTTCCTTTACAAACGCCCCATTTGACGGTGCCACTCTTTTTGGCCCCAAGGTAAAGGAGACCCTTACCCGGTGTGAACAAGAGGGAAAGACTCTGTCTGCTGTCAGAGTCCGTTTTTCCACCCCAACCAGACCGTACCCCAAAGGGCAACGCGGTGGGAAAATGTGGTTTCGAAAACCCCAAGGGTCTTTCTCGGGCACACAGGGTGATGCCCCCTCTAGAGGCAGAGGAGGGGGCAGAGGTGGAAGACGCTGCCCTGGCGGCAGAGGGGGTCCGCAACATCAAGGTGACAGGGAAACACTCCCTGGTAAACCTTTCCAGCACTCCTGAGAGGAGGCCCGACTGTCCTGCTCTGGAGGCAGTCGGGGGTCGCTTAGCTTTATACCCTCAGGCCTGGCAAGATATAATTACAGACAAGTGGGTAAAAAGCGTAGTCACCAGAGGTTACTCCATACCCTTCCTATCCTATCCCATTCCAAGGAAAAGACTCCCAGATGTACCGCCCCATCTGCGAGAGCCAGCAGCTTTAGAAATTTCAAAGTTGCTAGAAAAAGAGTCATCCAGCCAGTCCCAGCGGACCAGCAAGGATTCGGGACTTACTCAAGGTTCTTTTTAGTTCCAAAGAAAACAGGGGACTGGAGGCCCATTCAAGACCTAAGCTACCTCAATACTTTCGTCAAAGAAAAGTTCCGAATGGTCACGCTTCAATCGATCCTTCCATTCTTACAGAAGGACGAGTGGATGTGCTCAATAGATCTAGAGGATGCATACTACCACATCAAAATGGCCAGGGCATCCAGAGATCATTTGCGCTTCCGGCTGGGAGCCAGTCACTTTCAATTTCGAGCCCTGCCCTTTGGTCTGACCTCAGCCCCCAGGGTCTTCACCAAATGCATGGCAGTGGTAGCGTCTCACTTGAGACGCCAGGGATTCCAGGTGTTTCCGTATCTGGACGACTGGCTCCTTTCGGCCACCACCCGGCCAACTACTGCAGGCCAGAGCCTATGTTCTTCAACTGTGTGTTCACCTAGGGATCTCCGTAAATTTCGAAAAATCCTTACTTCAGCCATCACAAAATATCTTGTTCATAGGAGCAGAGTTAAACACACGTCAATTAATTCTGAGGCTTCCCCCAGAAAGGATATTATCACTGCAGACTCACATATGTCTTCTACTCTTGTCAAGGAAATCTCCTGCAAAACTAGTACTGAAGGTGTTGGGCCTCATGTCAGCCTCCCTTATTGCAATTCCCCTGGGAAGGCTGCACATGAGAGTTCTACAATGGCTACTGTTTGCTCAATGGTCATTTCAACAACTACCTCTAACACATGAGATTCTCATAACAAAGACTTGCAAAACAGATCTAAACTGGTGGCTCCAAACGTGCAACCTTTCCCAGGGGAGGCCGTTTGTATTACCCACGCCCACAGTTACGGTGACCACGGACGCTTCCCTGATAGGGTGGGGGGGCATCTTTCAGGGGCAGACAGTCCAAGGCGAATGGACCAATTTGGAGTACAATCTGCACATCAGTGTTCTAGAGTTGAGGGCAGTGTTTCTAGCGTTGCAACACTTTGCTCCCCTTCTTCCTCTAGGGACTATTGCAGTTCAGACGGACAACATGTCGGTAGTCTGGTACATAAACAAACAAGGGGGAACCAAGTCCTATCAACTATGCAGAGAGGCCATGAGAATTTGGCAGTGGGCGGAGTCCACGGGTCGCTTTCTAATAGCAACGCACATCCCTGGGTCATCCAACGTCATAGCCGACAGGCTGAGCAGAGCAATTCTGTTACCGCACGAGTGGTCTCTAAAACAGTCAGTGACGAAAAGGATTTTTCACACGTGGGGCCAGCCTTCCTGCGACCTGTTTGCGTCTCCAATGAATGCCAAATGCAGGAGCTACTTTGCCCTATTACCCCCTCCAGGGGAAGTCCCCAGGGACGCACTGGTTTACGATTGGCCCCCGGGACTCCTATACGCATTTCCCCCATTTCCTCTGATATCGAAATTTCTCCAGAAAGCCAGGAACCTTCACAGGACGATAATCCTCATTGCTCCATTCTGGCCTCGTCAAATTTGGTTTCCCTTCCTGAAAACTCACTGCATTCGGGGACCCTGGATTCTGGACCCAGAGCCAGATCTATTGACTCACTCGTCAGGGGTTCCCCATCCCGCGCTCCTGTCACTCCATCTAGCAGCTTGGCTGCTCCAATTCCCAACTTAGCCAGGTCTGATCTCTTGTCACCAGCAGTCCAGGATATATTAGTGGCTTCGCATAAAGCTTCCACTACTAAAACATATACTAGCAAATGGAAACGATTTGTATTCTGGGCGAATACACACCACGTTGATCCCTTTATAGCTCCTTTGAATAAGATATTAGAGTTCTTAACAGACTTATTTCATCATGGTGCTTCTCCTGCTACTCTAAGAGTTCAATTGGCTGCCATTTCGAATTTCCATGTGGAAGAATGTGGAGCTCCTATCATGGCTCACAGACTTTGTAAAGCCTTTTTAAAAGGAGTTTTTCATATTAGACCACCGGTCAGATCTCCCACGTCACCTTGGAGTCTAAACTTGTTGCTATCTAAATTAATGTTGCCCCTTTGAACCTGCCTCTTCTTGCCCATTAAAATTTTTGTCCTGGAAAACTCTCTTTCTGGTAGCCATTACTTCTGCTAGACGAGTGTCTGAACTTCAGGCTCTCTCCATCAAGCACCCTTATTTGATCTTTCACTCTGACAGAGTTTCTCTTGAACCAATTCATCCTTCCTCCCTAAAGTGTGTTCTATTAACAATATTAATCAGTCCATTGAATTACCCACTTTCTTCAAAACCACTCCAACAAAATGGAGTATATGTTACACAAATTGGATGTTCACAGACAGCTAAGGTTTTATTTGGATAGAACAAAAGATCACAGGAAAACAGATCAACTCTTTGTGGCTTTTGCTGATAGCAGGAAAGGACTTGCAGTTACCAAAAGAACTCTTTCTAAGTGGTTAACGGATTGTATAATCTATGTCTACGATTCTGCGAATCAACCCCTTTTACACAAACCCAAAGGACATTCCACAAGATCAATATCTACGTCTTTGGCTCATGCAGCTCGCCTACCTCTGGATGCTATTTGTGCGGCTGCTACCTGGTCTAAGCCACATACATTTATTTCTCATTATAAAGTAGACAAGGTTTCTAGGGACAGGGCAACCTTTGGTTCCACTGTGCTCAAGAACGTCCTCCCGTGAGTTCCTCAGGATCAAGGAGCTAGGGACACTACCCATGTGTAAGAACAAACGGCGAGATTGAACACTATCACATATAGAAGTTATGTCCTTACCATAACGTTCCATGTGGAGTGTTCATCTCGCTTTGTTCTTACAGTCCCACCCTCCCACCCTTAGGAAGAACGTTCTTTGATGCCTGGCCAGAAGCATTTTTTGCTACTGTCATTATTCTGTGTACATAGTTGGTATACACATATACTTTATATGTGTCTGTTTATATATGTATAGGTGTATGGCATGAATGTGCTATTATGTAGATTGGTTTGCTTGCAAACTAGATCTGAGGTAAAGGCAGAGGGGGATTGTGGGTATTAGATTGTCTCGAGCTTCTTCTCGATGCAGAGCTTGCAAGAGGCCGGCACGGAGCCGAGGATCGGCTCCGAACCCATGTGTAAGAACAAAGGCGAGATGAACACTCCACATGGAACGTTATGGTAAGGACATAACTTCTATTTATGCCAAGAGGCCTTGAGAATATGGCAATGGGCGATAGCTTTCAACCGCTTTCTAATTGCAACACACATTCCTAGGAGCTCCAATGTGATAGCGGGCAAATTGAGCAGGTGCATTCTGCAACCTCACGAGTGGTCCCGCAACCCTATGGTAGCGGCAAGAATCTTCAACCACTAGGACCAGCTTTGCTGCGACCTATTCGCTTCCCCAATCAACTGCAAGTGCAGCAACTATTTATTTTGCCCCGACCCCCCCCCCCCACCCAGGGACAGTCACAGGGAGACGCTGTAGTCCACGCTTAGCCCTTGGGTCTACTTTATGCTTATCCTCCTCTTTCCCTCGTCTCCCAATTTCTGAAGAAAGCACGACAGTTGAAAAACAAAGTGACCCTCATTGCTGCATATTGACCTAGACAAGTCTGGTTCCCCTTCCTCTGGCCTCACCTGCTAGATCAACCATGGATCCACAATCCATCCCCATTGTTGATCTCCCATCCGCACGGTCTGACTCACCCCAATCTAGCAACTCTGAAACTGACAGCTTGGTTTCTCCACTTCCAATGATTGCCAGGCATGAAAACCTCTAGTCTCTTGTGCGCAGTATTCTTATTGCATCTCATAAATCATCCACCAGACTAATCTATCTCAATAAATGGAAAATGTTTTCTCTATGGGCAGTGAATAAACAATTGGACCCATCGTCTGCTCCAATTTAGATGGTTATGGATTACTTATCGCATCTTTTCCACTTTGGGGTGTCTGCCTCTACTGTTCGTGTGCATTTAGCTACCATTTCAAATTTACACATTGGTTTTCAGGATTCTATGCTTATGGCGCACAGACTCTCTAAAACTTTCTTGAAGCGGGTTATCCACTTTAAAACCTTTTAGAGAACCGGTACAACCTTTGTATTTGGCATCGGTTCTGCAAGCTCTAATAGCTCCCCTCTTTGAACCTGCGTCTTCATGTGATGTAAAATCTCTCTCTTGGAAAACTTTATTTCTAATTGCATTCACATTGGCCAGACGCTTTTCAGAACTTCAAGCCTTATGCATCAAACCTCCCTATCTTATCTTCCATAACGATAGGGTATCATTGAGAATTAATTCTTCCTTTTTGCCAAAAGTGGTGTCAGAGCAGTCTGTCAACCAATCTTTTGACCTTCCAGTGTTCTTTCCTAACCACTCTAACAAGGAAGAGTATTGCCTGCACTCCTTGGATGTTCATAGGCAAATACGATTTTATCTGGACAGAACAAAATCTACCCGTGAATCAGACCAGCTGTTTCTGGCTTTTTCTGGATGTAGACAAGGTAATCCTATCTCAAAAGTTACATTGGCGTCATGGTTGAGAAATTGTTTTTGTTGTAGATAAAGGTAATACAATCTCACCTTGCCTCAGAGTCAAAGCACATTCTACAAGATCTATGGCAACTTCAGCAGCTTTCCATGCTAAGGCTTCCCTCAATGATATTTGCTCAGCTGCGATTTCCATGCTAAGGCTTCCCTCAATGATATTTGCTCAGCTGCGACTTGGGCCAAACCTCATACCTTTATTTTTATTACAAATTGGACTTGGCCTCCAGAGGTAGAGCTTCTTTTGGCTCCATGGTGCTCAGGGATGTCATTCCATGAGGGTCACCCAGGGATACAGGTAGCTGGGGACTCTGTCCCATCAGTAAGGAATGAATGAAGATTAACAACATCAGATAAAGAAGTTGTCTTACCATAACGTTCCATCTGTGTTGTTTATCTTCGTTCATTACTTCCCGCTCAGGGATGTCATTCCATGAGGGTCACCCAGGGATACAGGTAGCTGGGGACTCTGTCCCATCAGTAAGGAATGAATGAAGATTAACAACATCAGATAAAGAAGTTGTCTTACCATAACGTTCCATCTGTGTTGTTTATCTTCGTTCATTACTTCCCACCCTCCATCCCCCTCCGGAGGTTCCTGGTTGATTGTAGGTCTGTTATGACCAGAGGTAGCCTCTACTTTTGTCTATCAACTTACAAACTCGATCTGAGGTAACAGGGAGCAGAGCATTCTGGGTAGGACCTTGGTTTGAGAGTTTTTGGCTGACGCGAGCTTGATATATATATATATATATATATATATATATATATATATATATATATATATATATATATAATTTTTTTTTTTTTAAGTTATATTTATAGTTTTTGGAGTGCAGTTACTGGTTTGGTCTGAAATGTTTCTGTTGGGATCTGTGCTTTAACCTGGTCAGTAAAAGTTACATGTGACGTACCTCTGCCTTGGTGTTTAGTAGGTTAGGGTGGCCTTAAAAGCCGTTGTGGGTCCCTCTTCAAAACATTTGGTATTTGAACCTGTAGCAAAAAATGTACTGTGTTCAGGCAAAGACGGAAGACCAGTAGCCCATCGTGGTTAAAATTCTTTGTAAAGGGAAGTTTAAAAATAATTCCAGGTAGAAGAGCGTAGCTTGGTTTGTTCAAACTACAAGTCCGGTGCTGATTTGTTTAACATTAGAGGAATGTAAAGCATTTGTGCGACGCCCAGGTGGGAGTGTTAATTGACTTTTATGTAAATCTGCAAAGGCTCCAACTTGGCATCTATGTGTAAGTTTAAGATCAAATTAAGTTAACTTCATTAATAACAAACAAGTCGCTCAGGTCACATACTTTCTAGTTTTAACTACATTATTACATCTTATAAACCATGTTTTTCATTAGAAACCCATGAATGAATGGAAAAGTATAAGTGGGGAGGGGGGGGGTTATAACATTTATTACAGCACATGAATAGAATTTGCAGGAGCTTAAAGGAATTGAAAAAGTGGAAGGGGATGGAGGGAGTGTAGTAGAATAATTATTAAAAAAAAAAAAAAGCTTTGTCACTGGTTTCACTTGGTTTGGTGTCTAGGAGGAGGAGCATGTATTTTTTTATAAAGTAAGTTAGATTAAACACTTGACATTTGTATAGTTACAACTGAAAAATAAAAAAAAAAACTAAAAGCCGTCTCTATCTTTTTAAGTTCTCCAAATCTTTTGGGTTTCTAATACCATTAAGGGAATGGATCTCATTCCCAAGTCAACGTATAATTAAAGTTCATGAAATTAGTATTGTTTCACTCTTTGATGTCAGCCAAAAGTGCTCTTTGCACACACAATGTGCCCAGTAATGACTCCTGTAATTCGTACGGAGTTAAGGATATTGGTAGCATATGTAAATATGATTTTAGACTTTTTTTTAAGACCTGTTGCTCCTACTACTATTGGAACTTTCTTCCACATTGCTCTAATTTCTGCTTGCAAATCCTGATATTTTATAACTTTGTGTCTCTGTGTGCAGGACACTGTAGTCAATGGGTGTGGCGATTTCAGTGATTAATGCTACTTTTGTCTTTTCTTGGACCACTATATCTGGATGTGAAGTTGTTTTATCTCGCTGTGCATTCTTACTGATTGGTTTGGAGTCTGCCCACTGCAAAAGCTCGAGGTCTTCAACTAGCTCAAAGCCAACTCCCTATCCCATGATGCACCTTGTCCTTCCCTCAGATCTCATTTGCCACTGCAACAGATCGGGAGTGCTTCGACAGGTCTAGCCAGTGAAACTATAATATTTCATTTAAAAAGTGATAGTTTAGCTTGGATAGTTAATTTTTGTAGTTGGTTAAGTTTTCTTTATCCTATTAACATTGTTAATTAGGAATAAGTACTGTATGTTTGTGTTTTACTACTTGTTGGTGGCCGTGTTTTTTCTAGGCTGTTGTTTTACATCTGTCTTCCTTAGAGTAACAACCTGTTTAAATTAGAGGGTTTATAGGTTCATAGATTAGTACTAGGCTAGCCACCATTGCGAGCCATTTTAAGCCTAGCCAATTATCCCTTGTGAGACTCGAACCCTGCACATTGTGTTTGTAAAGCAAACACCTGAACCATTAGGCCACCCTCCCAACCCTTTATAAAGCAACCTCTGCTAGGATCAAACCAAAGACCCTGCACACCATAGCCAAAGTTATTTACCACTAGGCCATCTCAGATATTTCTTTCTCCCTATCCATAGTGTGCGTTAAGCCTGCTAGACTTTAAGGCTAGTTGAACCTGGGCCCAAGTTTTAGGGCCAGTAGTTCCATATTCTTCTAAGTGTTTGCATATATTGTATAAGTCAGAGCTATAATATAATTCTGTACGTTTCCTTCTTTAAATAATACATTCTTCAAGAGTTCTGTAGTGTTGTTATGGTGTTGTGTTATACTTCAAACGTAGTTAGATATTTGATACTTCTACCATGTCTCAGCAAGAAAAGGCTAAGTCAGGATTTAAAAAATGTCCTAAATGTGGAAAAAAAATGTCAATAGCAGATGGTCACACTGAATGTGTCTATTGTTTAAGTGAAGTTCACCTACATGAGAACTGTGCCATCTGTCATTCATTTAGCTCTCGTGTTCTTCATCAACGTAAGATTAAGCTGATAGCTAGGGGATTACTGAAGTCTTCCTTTCAGGAATCCTTGGATAAGGACAAATCACCGGACAAGACGTCAAAATCTTCAAAGACTTGTCTTCTAAGTCTTCCTCTGGGTCGGAGCCAAAAAAGGGTTCATCGACCTTAAAACAGACTGAGACTCCTACCTCGGTTCCACTGCTTTCAGAACCGGAGGTTGTTACTGTTTGTAGGAGCTGGTATCTCCTACTTTAAAGTCTTTAGTCCTTCAGTCAGTGGCCTCTTCTATAGCTTCTTCCTGGTCCTCAAGAATCTCTGATAAGGATGTGGATCGTGTGCTGCAGACACCGGCGGTTGCCAAACGTTTTATCGGGGCCAGTCCCTGTGCCTTCGGAACCAAGAAACCCCCCCCATCTTCTGTTCCTCCTCCTCCGATCTGTCTCAAAGTTTCAGAGCCAGAGTGCTTGGAGCTGATGACTGTGGAGCCTTCGGACCCAACACCTACTTCAGGCTTGCCGGTCCCGACAACCCTGTCATTTTCTGTGCCGACTGAGGGGTCTAGGAGCCAACACTCATCTGTTGGGTCTGGGGAGGATTGCCAGACTTATTTTTTGGTTATGACTTTGCCTCTTGGGGCTTCGGCTCAGGTGAGATCGGCTCCAACCTCTGGCTCTGAGCCCTCTGTTCTGGCATCGAGGGAATCTTCCATATCTTCAGATCCGTGGGTTTATTCGCTTCGGGACTGAGGTGCCTTGGATGCTATGAGGAGGGTGTTGTCCGTGCCGAAAACCACACCATCAGAACCAGTAGCTCCTTTCCCCAGAGCACCCGGTGTCTACCTCTTCATCACACATCCATCAAAAGAGTAGAGATGCCGAGTCTCAGGAAGCCCCATTGGGCGAGCTCTGGTCTTCTGAAACCTCTCCAGAAGCTCCCACTGAAGAGGTTCCTGGGAAGAGACTTTGAAGAGGAAGCATTTGGACTCCACACAAGAATCAGTCACTTCGGACACTGACTTAGATGAGTCTGAACGGTCCCCTTCAGAGGATACCACCTTCACAGATATCCTGGAAATCCTTAGCAGAGGGGTGGCTGGATGTCCCTTAACCCTGCTGATGTTGAGTCTGTGCTTCTGAAGGCTTTTGGGTCTCTGCTCTCCAACTCTTGGGTGTTTCCACCCTTTGAGTTGCTCGAGCTGATCTTGCGAAGGTGTGGGAATCCCCCGATATCATAGAGCCTGTCCATAGGAGGCCTAATAAATTTAACCCCCCCCCCCAGGACAAGACCTTCCTGACTGGAGTGCCCGTTAATGCTATGGTGGTGGTGGCAACCAATAGAAGGAACTGTTAGAAACTTCTACGTCTGTCCATTCTCCTAACAAGGATTCTAGGATCATGGACAGATATGGTAAGCACACGTTTAGTTTTTGCTCTCCAATCACTGAACTGTCTAACATACTTTACAAGGTTGCAAAGGGATTTCCTGAAACAACTAGGAGATGTTCTGCAGGGTTCAGTAGCTGTGGGAGTCTGAGAAAGTAACTTCCCAGCTCACTACCCTAAATTCTCTTGTAAACTCTTCAATGCTTCTGGTCTCCTATGAAGCTGATTGAACGAATAGGACAGCGGGACAGGAATTGCTCTTAGGAGACATTCCTGGATGTGCTTATGTTCTTTTGTGGAGCCCTTTAGGTCATCCTTTATTAACACCCCTTTTGATGGCTTGTCGCTTTTTGGACCCAAAGTGAAGGAAACCTTTACCAGAAGTCAACAGGACGGAAAGACTCTGTCTGCCATCGGAGTCTGCTTTTCCACCCTTACCAGACCTTACCCCAAAGGTCAGAAGGGAGGGAAGATGGGTTTCCGTAAAAGGAGCTTTCCAGGACACTCGTGGTGACCCCCCCCCCCCGAGGCAGAGGAGGGGGTAGCAATGGAAGATGCCACCCACTCGGTAGAGGGGGTCCACAGAACCAGTGCGACAGCGACCAGTTCTTTGACAAGTCCTATCAGTGCTCCTGAGAAGGCCTGCCTGTCCATCTCTGGTGGCAGTCTGGGGACACTTCTCTTTGTACCCAGATGTCTGGCTAGAAATAGCAAAAGACGGCTGGGTACAAAGCATCATATCCAGAGGATAGTCAATTCCCTTTGCCACCCCTCCCTCTTACAAGGAAAATCCTGAACATTCCACCCAGTCACAGGGAACAGGCAGCCTCTGAGATTCAAAGGTTGCTAGAAAAAAGTCGTCCAACCAGTCCCAGCAGACCAAAGAGGATCTGGAACTTACCCAAGGTTCTTTTAAGTTCCAAAGAAAATGGGGGACTGGAGGCCCAATTTGGATCTCAGCAGACTAAACAAGTCGGTAAGAAAGATAAAATTCTGGATGGGCACACTACAGTCAGTCCTTCTCTTTCAAGGGAAAGACCATTGGATGTGTTCTATAGATCTCCAGGATGCGTACTACCACATAAACTCTGGATGGCCTGCCCATTTTTATCTGCGCTTCCGGCTGGGAGCCAGTCATTATCAACTTCGCGCTCTGCCCTTTGGTCTCACTACAGCCCCCAGAGTGTTCACCAAATGCATGACAGTAGCCATGGCTCATCTGAGACGTTTGGGATTCCAGGTGTTTCCATACCTATACGACTGGCTCCTCACTGCCACCACCAGGCATCAACTCATACAAGCAAAGGACACAACCTTGAACCTCTGCAGTCATATGGGGATTACTATAAATTCAGGAAAGTCTCCTTTGTCGCCATCACAACATACCGTTTTTATAGGAGCAGAGCTAAATACCATTACTATGACCTTAAACCTTCCACCAGAAAGACAGCAAATGTAGAAAAACCACCGATCGTACCAAAGCTAGTAAATTTATTGGAATAAATTGAAGTATAATAAAATCTTTCATAGAACTCCCAATACAAAGGTTAACGCATTCAGGGATCTACCCTTCATCAGACAACTGTTAAAAATCCCACAATTCCTTAAATACTATGACAGTCGCATGATATTTCAAAAATACTAGCTTGTGCCAATAGCTACGCCAACCTTTCTTTGGTTCAATGGGAATGCACATATGTATTGACTAACAGTATCTATGGCAAATACATAAGTCAGGTTTGTGGATGATATTTTTCTGCTGTGGAGTGGTTCAGAGCCAGAGCTGAATGCATTTTTTACCTATCTCAATAACACCACTCGATTTTCTTAGATTTACTTCAAAGTACTCCACTGAAATTGATTTTTTAGACAAAGTGAGGAGAGATGACCTGAACCACATCAAAACTAGCCTATTTAGGAAACATGTTAGAAAAAATACATTCCTGCATGGTACTAGTATGCACCCTAATCATACGAAGGCTAACATCATTAAAGGTCAGGTTTATAGGATCATGCGACTATGTAATGATGATGATGAATTGCAGAAAGCACTACACCAGCTCAAATTAGAGTTTCTAGACAGGGGCTATGATGCGAGAACTATAGATAGATGCATCTCAGATGGTTGGAGTAATAGGGCGTGCAGATGCAGACCCTATTTTGACACACGCACTATAGGTGAATTGAATGGTCACATTGACTGTGATATGGTCACACATAGACATAGAGGCACAGATAATACGTTCAGGATGCCACTAACTTTTGCAAGCAATATAAATGTAGTATGTGATGTTGTCACTAAAAAATTGGGGCATTCTCTCTACGATTGACAGTCTACAAGGCATCATTGGGACTAGGCAGAGTTTTACCTTCAGGAATAATAGAACACTGAGAAGTGAATTGTGTTGTAGCAGTGTTACAATTAACACTACTATTAGATCTGACAGATTGGGTACATATATGTGCAGGGATTGTGCAGCCTGTAAGCACATGCACAATGGTAGGACTTTCTTGCATCCTTCAAGGAAGTTCAGCTATAGTAGCAATCTTTATGCCGACTGCACTACATCAAACGTGGTCTACTTTGCCTATTGTGTAGTCTGTTTCAGCTTCTATATAGGCAAGACCAATAGACGTTTGAAGGATAGAATCCTTCAACATTATAGAGATATTAAAAACTGTAAAGAAAGTAGTGCTATCGCTATGCACACTATGAGCACAGGACCTGAACATAAGTATAAGTTCCTAGTTCTACAGATTCTGTCAGAGAAACAGAGATTGGGCAATTTATCTAACGACACACAAGCTGCTGAACAGAGATGGATTATATGCTTTAACGCCGACAAACCCCCGGGTTTAAATCAAATGGTGTCGCTTAAACCTTTTTTAAAAGCTCGACCATTGAAGCATTGATTATTCTCAATGCAATATAAATTATACATATTTATTTATTTATTCTATGCATTATTATACAATCATTTTACATAATATGATA
Organism: Protopterus annectens; assembly: GCF_019279795.1. Classification (NCBI taxonomy): domain Eukaryota; kingdom Metazoa; phylum Chordata; order Ceratodontiformes; family Protopteridae; genus Protopterus; species Protopterus annectens. The sequence goes on from NC_056732.1 coordinate 1,699,313,293, forward strand.
TTATATAATTTTACTACGCACTTTGTTGGTAAATACATATGTATGTGTGTGTGTGTGTGTGTGTGTATATATATATATATATATATATATATATATATATATATATATATATATATATATATATATAATGTATGTATATGTATGTATGTATATATATATATAATGTATGTATGTGTGTGTGTGTATATATATATATATATATATATATATATATATGTATATGTATTTATTTATTTATTTATTTTACATTTGTTAACCGGGCTAGTCTAGCTGGATATATTTCCATTTTCAGTAGAGGCCCGGGGAGAAAAGCTCCACATATAGAGATAACAGATTACAGACTGGTAGGACTTAGACAAGGAATATTGTTATCCAAACAAGAGTAGGAGTTAAAAATTTCTAGACAATCTAAATGCGATCATAATGAATATTATTACATAGTTTAAAAAACAAGGAAACAAAAAATTGAAAGACCAAGGACAGAGAAATGTACATTGTTACCAAAAGGAAAGGAGTTTAACTATCTGGATAATCTAAAATAACATCATATTGAACATTTTTGCTTAAGTTTAACAGCAGGTAAAGAAAGTAGAAGACCAAGGAGGAGAGAGAGACAACAATAGAGAGAGAGATTAGAGATACAGGTTTATAGGAAAAGAGTCATAGCCAATAGGGAGGAGAGAAATATGAGAGAGGTATGTAGGGTGGAGGGAAGCTAAGGGGAGAAATGAGGAGGCACAACAGAAGGGAGAGAAAAGAGGGTTAAGGGGGGAAACAACATTTAGTCAGGATTAGAGCAGGGACACATCCAGTGGCTTTTGAGGTATGTTCTGAGTTTTTGTTTAAACAGAATAGTAGTTGGAATGGAAGTAAGTTCGGTAGGAAGTTGGTTCCAGTGTTTACCGATGGAGTTAGAGAAGAGGGAGTCACCAGCTAGGTTATTAGATTTGGTTAGGGTAACTAGCAGTTTGCTAGATGAGCGGAGTGAGTTTAGATTAGCATATGGGGTTAAGAGGTTAGAAAGTACAGGTGTGTTAAGAGATTGGTAGAAAGCTCTTTGGACAAATGTAAGTTGGGAAAGAAGTAACATGTTTGACAGTTCAAGCCAGTTCAGTTGCTGCAGATTCAGACAGTGGTGAGTTCTGAAAGGCTTCCCAGTAACAAATCTAGCTATGTTATTGTAGGTAGTAGACAGTTTGGAAAGATTGTTTTTCTTGAGGTTAGTATAGATGGGAGAAGCGTAGAGAAGAGTGGAAATGAGATGAGAGCGGGCAAGAGTAGTTTTGGCTGGGGAGGTTAAGAAAGTCTTAATTCTATAGAGAGAGCCAAGTTTCCTATTTACACATTTAATGGTGTTGTTGATATGACAGTCAAAGGTAAGATTGTTGTCAATTGTGACACCTAACAGTTTGGTAGTAGGGTCGGGTGTTATAATGGTTCCATTGTTAGATAAGATAGTGAAATCTAAAGCTGGGGATCTGGTAGTAGGCTTAAAGAGTAAGAGTTTGTTTTTTTTTGCATTTAGGAGTAGGCAACGTTTTAAGAACCAAGTTTCAACTTTTGAAAATACAGCTTGAGTATTTGTTTGAAGTTCAGAAATGGATTTAGCAGAGCAAATTAGTGTGGAATCTTCAGCATATTGTATACAAGTAGCCTGGGGAATAGCTACTTGTAGGTCATTTATAAAGAGGGAGAAAAGAAGGGGTCCAAGGATAGAGCCTTGGGGGACTCCGAGTGAGATTGGGAGAAGAGATGAGAGTTCCTTATTCCAGAGGACGGCCTGTTTCCTGTTAGTGAGATAGGAACTAAACCAGTGGACAGCGTTAGGTTCTAAGGAAAGTGATTCGAGAATTTTTAAGAGGAGAGAGTGGTTGACCATGTAAAAGGCCTTGGACAGGTCAATAAAGAGAGCTGAAGATAGGATGTTATTATTGCGATTTTTGTTAATAAAGTCTGTGAAGGAGAGGAGAGCGGTGGTTGTGCTATGAAAAGGCCTAAAGCCATGTTGACAGTTTGTAAGAATGTTGTTTTTTATTAAGTGGTTCATTAACTGATGGTGAACACATTTTTCCATGATCTTTGCAAGTGGGGATAAGAGAGCTATGGGTCTATAATTAGAATAGTCATAGGAGTTCCCTCCTTTATGTAAGGGTATAATGTGAGAGATTTTCCAGATATCAGGTATGGTTTCTTCATTAACAGTTCTATTAATGAGAATGGATATAGGATAGGCTATTTCAGAGGCTGCTTTTTGAAGGAATTCAGATGGCAGTTGGTCAGCTGAGGGGGAGCAAGGTTTGAGTTTGTGGATACATTTCAGAATAAAGGAAGTAGGGATGGGTTGTAGCCTAAAGGTTGGTAGTTTGAGGGATGGAAGGTCAGGGATATTAGTGTTGTCACTAGAGAGATGAGAGGCCAAGGAATTAATAGTATCAATAAAGAATGAGTTGAAGGTATTGGCTGTATCAAGGGCGGAATACTTTTCAGACCCGGAAGGGGATGGAGTGGTAGTCTGTCCTGGGTGAAGAAGTTTATTTAGGGTTGACCAGAATTTTTGAGGGTTATTGTGATTTGCTTGCTGGAGATTACTATAATAACTCCTTTTATCAGAGAATATAGCTTTTTTGGTAATGTTTCTTAGGTGCCTAAATGTTTGATGGTCTATTGGAGATTTGCTAGTTCGCCATTTCGTCCAGGATTTGTTTCTAAGTAACATTTTTTGTCTTGTATCTTTAGATAGCCAAGGGGCAGGTTTAGATTTAATTCGGATGGAGCGTTTTGGAGCATGATTATCTAGAATTGTTAGGAATGTGGTATTGAAGTAAAGGACAGCTTCTTCAAGAGGAAGTGTCTTTAGTGGATTCCATTTGCAGGCATTTAGTTCACTTTTAAATTGAATAGGGTTGAATCGTTTAAGATTGCGGAGGGTCCTATAGATGGGAGTATTGTTAGCGGCGTTTTTTTGTCTTAGAATGTAGGTTAGTTTGTGATCACTAAAGTCATCGGGTAAAGTTCCAGATTGATATTTTAGAAGTGGTTTGTTAACGAGAATCCAGTCAAGAATACTTTCTTTGTTGTTGGGTTTGTTTGTCCTAGTAGAGGTGTCTATTGTCTGTGTGAAGCCATGGAGGTTAATATGAGAGGTCGGGTTGTTAGTGTTTAACGAGGACCAGTCAAGGTTAAGGTCTCCAAGTATTATGGTTTCTTGTGGGTAGGTGGAGGTGGCCCAACTGAGGATATTTTCTATGGTAGACGAGTTATTTCCAGGAGGTAGATAAATACAGATAATATAGATGGATTTTTTTGGGTTTAGTTGAAGCTTTGAGATAAGAAGTTCAGTCTTGGTAATGTCTAGGTTCTCAGAGAGTACTAATGTTACATTTAGTTCAGTTTTGAATAATATTGCCACTCCTCCTTTTTTAGTTTTGCGGTCGAGTCTTAAGATGTTGTAACCTGGAGGAATGATTTCATTATCTGAAGTAAAGGGTTTTAACCAGGTTTCAGTTAAACAGAGAATATCAAAGGAGTGTTGTTCAAGAAGGGAGTGGAGATGGGTGATTTTGTTATTGACACTTCGTATATTAAGGTGCCCTATAAGTAGAGTATTAGCATTGGAGGTTGGTATTAGTAGGGAAGAGTTTAGTGTAACAGGTAAAGCATCAGATATAGAGGCTAAGGGTCCTGGGTTTGGGTGAATGTCCCCATCTGCCAAGATGGAGTGGTGATATTCAAGGTAAGCTTTGTTAGAGGAGTTCAGTAAGTATTTTAGTTTCCTGAGCAAGAGAGTCTGGGTTTTATTATGAGACAGCCTATGATATCTAGCTAGAAGGTAGCTAGGGGTAGATGTAATATTTGTGAGTAAAGTTTAGGCTTTCAAAGTCAGAGGCTGTATGTTTGGGAGAGTAGATAAGGTGGCAGTTAAGGTGTGATTCATACCAGGTCAGGAAGTAGGGTAGAGTAAGAGCAAGAGAAATACTCAGTAGAAGTGTTAGCTTTAATAGAGTTGTTTCTGTTACAGAGGTCTTAGAAGATGATTTGTAAGCTTTGATGGAGATGTTGTGGAGAGAAGGAAAGGAAGAATCAAAGGAATTAGACTCAGATAATATAATAAGTAAGAAAGGTTGGAAGGATAAGTTAGAGTAAGTATTTAACTTTGGGTGGGGAGGGAAGATAGGAGGGGTAAGAGTGGGAGGTATAATTGGTAGAGAGTTGCTAGTATGGTAGGAGGTCTGGATAGGTGTAGATGTAGAGGGGGTGTGGTGTGTGAGGTATAAGGCTAAGGGCAATGGGGTGGGTGGGATAAGGGGTAGGGAGGGGAGCCAAGCGGCAGAAACAGTCAGAGAAGAGAGTGAGTCAATCAGCTTAGCAGGGAAGCTGAACAGTACGTTTTCCTAAGCTATGTAGTTTAAGTAGAAGTTGGGGAGAGTTAGGTAGAGAAAGATGGAAAGGAGAAGGTAAAAGACAAGAGTAAATCAGGCTCACGGTGTGTGTAGGATGTATACAGTTTGCAATGGGACCCTGAGAGGGGTACTAAAAAGTAAGTAAGCAGGAGTATTAAGATACAGTCAATTGGTGAAATTAAAATGTAGGAAACAAGAGAGAAAGGAGTGCAACAGCCAGGGAGGTAGTGTAGAGACAGTGAAAGAACAGGAGAGGCTAGATAAGCTGGGTGTTACAGCTATAGTAAAGCTAGCGAACAAAGGGGAAATCAGGTTAACCAGGGGCAGGAGGGAGAAGCAATGATAGATGAAAGGGGAGCTTTTACACTGCAGAATAGGTAAGTGACAAGACTACCTTAGCTGGTGCCACGTGTGTGCTGTCCACAGGAGGACAAAGCCATCAAATAAGGTAAATAGGCAAATAAATGGACGTACAGCCAGTAAAGATTAATGTAAATAGTCAATAAACCGTCACTCAGGTGGAGGTAGGGGTGCTTCCTGGGTGCCAATACAGCTGGTCTGCCTTGTAGCTTCTGGGTAACCAAGAGAGATAGGCCAGCAGGGAGGGGACAACCCGATGAGGAGCACTATGCTTAGATGCTGGAATACAAAAAAAAGGAAAAGAAGGGTTAGGAAAACAAGGTAGCAGATAGAACATAGGTGGTTAGCATAGGATTGGGTAGAGAGGTACCAAAGAAGGAGTATGCAGAAAAAAGAGTGAGAAAAACAATATAGTATGTATGTATGTATGTATGTGTGTGTGTGTGTGTGTGTGTGTGTGTGTGTATATATATATATATATATATATATATATATATATATATATATAAGTATATATATATATAATGTGTATGTATGTATGTATGTATGTATGTATATATATATATATATATATATAAAATGTATGTATGTGTGTATATATATATATATATATATATATATAGATATATAGATATATAGATATATATATATATATATATATATATGCATGTGTATATATATATATATATATATATATATATATATATATATATAGATATGTAGATGTGTATGTATGTGTGTATATATATATATATATATATATATATATATATATATATTTTTTTTTTTTTTTTATATGTACACACACGTATATAACATGCTTTTTGCATATTGGTTTACATGTATAGTATCCATTCTATGCATACACTTTCTACATGTTTCTTTTATTTATATATATATATATATATATATATATATTTATATATATTTTTTACATATATATATTTATATATAATGTTGTTATTCTATACATGTATCATATACATTTTTCTATACATATGATTTACAGATTTATTATCTTGTTTGGGGAACATGTGAAATGTGGCATCTGGTGTAAATGTTTTTATAGATATATTTGTGTAGATGCATTGGTTATCGTGTCTTATTTTAAACTAATAGTAATTTTAGTATTTTTGAAATATGTGACTGCCTTATAGTATTTAAGGAATTGTGGGATTTTTAACAGTTGTCTGATGAAGGGGTAGATCCCTGAAAGCGCTAACCTTTGTATTGAGTTCTATGAAAGATTTTATTTTACTTTAATTTATTCCAATAAATTTCCTAGCTGTGGTACAGTCGGTGGTTTTTCTACATTTGCTGTCTCAAGATTTTTTCACTAACAGTTTTGTGCTTAGAGAGGATTGTCTGCTTTCATTCCACCAGAAAGAGCTGATCTTGTATGAAATCGGGTTCTGGACCTGTTCCCAAGAGAAAAAGCCCCTGTTTCAATGGTACTCAAATTGTTGGGGGCAATGGCAGCAGCGATCATTGCAATTCCTTTTGGATTGGATGCATATGCATGTATTGCAATGGCTCCTGCTGATGCCGTGGTCCTTTTCAGAACTCCCAATGTCACACACAATCCTGATAACGAATTCCTGCAAGAAGGACCTTAAGTGGTGGCTGACATCTCACCAAGTAACTGTAGGTCACCCTTTTGTTCTACCCACTCCCATAGCCATGGTGACCATGGATGCTTCCCTGATAGGGTGGGGGGGGGCATTATCAGGGAAGAACAGCATAAGGCATGTGGAACAGATACGAGGCTCACCTGCATATCCGTGTTCTGGAGAGGAGTGATACTTCTAGCGTTGCAGTCCTTTCAAGACTCTCTCCTTCTGGGAACTATTGTAATTCAGACATGTCAGTTGGTCTGGTACATAAACAAACAAGGAGGAACCAGATCTTACCCCCTGTGTCGAGAGGCCCTGAGAGTATGGCAGTAGGTAACTTCCACCCAGCACTTTCTGATAGCAATGCACATCCTGGGGAGATCCAATGTGATAGCAGACAAGCTGAGCAGGGCAATTCTATTGCTGTATGAGTGGCCCCTAAAAGAAGTAGTAGCGGAAAGGATATTCCGCAGATGGGACCAGCCTTGCTGCGATCTCTTTGCAACTCCAACAAACACGAAATGCAGCAGCTACTTTGCCCTAATCCCCCCTCTGGGGGATCCCCCAAGGGATGCACTTGTACACAATTGGCCCCTGGGTCTCCTGTATGCCTTCCCTCCTTTTCTTCTGATATCTGAAGTTTTACAGAAAGCCAAGGCTCTGGAAAGGACCATCATTCTAATAACCCCTTACTGGTCTCGTCAAATTTGGTTCCCCTTTCTCCAGCCTCGTATATTGAAAGAACCTTGGATTCTGGACCCCGTGCCAGATCTCCTGACTCCTTCATCGGGCTCTCCATCCTTCTCTTCAGTCCCTCAGACTACTGACAGCTTGGCTGCTGCAATTCCAACCATAGCCAGGATTCACAGTCTATCAGCTGTGGCTCAGTATATTTTAGCATCCTCTAATAAATCATCTACCAGGAAGTTATAGCTTCGTAAATGGAAAAGGTTTTCTATATGGGCACTTAAGAACAATATTGATCTGTACCTGGCTTCAATTTCATCCATTCTGGAGTTTTTGATTTAACTTTTCAATGAAGGGACAGCGGCAGCAACCATTGGAGTTCAATTGGCAGTGATTGCTAACTTTCATCTAGGTGACCAGGGATCTAATATTATGTCACATAGACTCTACAAAGCCTTTCTCAAGTGTACTGTCCATTTCAGACCACCCATCAATGCTCCAGTTATGCCATGGAACCTAAATTTTGTTCTTTCCCGTATAATCCTGCCCCCCTTCGAACCAGCCGCATCTTGAGACTTGAAATATCTGTCATGGAAAACTATATTTTTAATAGCTATTACTTCTGCTTGGAGGGTTTCTGATTTACAGGCCTTGTCCATTAAAAACCCCCTTATTTGATTTTCCATAATGTCAGAGTCTCACGCGGGATGAATACTTTATTCTTACCTAAAGTTTGCTCAGAGACCAATCTCAACTAATCGTCTATTGAATTGCCTGTATTTTTCCCTAAATACACTGAGATGGAACCATATGCTGCACAAACTTGATGTTCACAGAAAACTTTGATTCTATTTAGACAGGACCAAACATATCAGGAAAACAGATCAGCTCTGTTTCCTTTTCAGAGTCTAAAAAAGGCACTCCAGTGGTGAAAACCACTTTATCAAAATGTTTATCAGATTGTATAGTCTTCACTTACAGTTCAGTGAATACACTGCTGCAACAGAAAATCAAGGCCCACTCTACTAGAGCTGTATCTACTTCATTAGCCTTTACGGCTAAATTACCATTCGATACTATTTGTGCAGCGACTACTTGGTCAAGGCCTTATACCTTCATCACTCATTACAAAGTAGATAAGGCATCCAGGGACAGGGCTTCCTTTAGTTCCACTGTCTTGAAGAACATTCTCCCATGAACCACTCGAAAAAGATGGTGCTTGGGATGCTACCCATCAGTAAGAACGTACGGAGCGATAGAACTTCACATAAAGAAGTTATGTACTCACAATAACGTTTCATGTGAGTTATTCATCTCACCTTCATTCTTGCGTCCCACCTTCCAGCCCCCATCCAGGCTACTTGAGGACCGAGAATTCATTTATGTCATGGTGTTACGGTCTCTTATCCAGTTTCCAGTATTAGCATATTACTAGTAGTATGTAGCCTGTTGGCAGTAAACAAGATCTGAGGGAAGCACAAGGTGCATCATGGGATAGGGAGTTGGCCTCAAGCTAGTTGAAGACCTCAAGTTTTGCAGTTGGCCGAGTCGGAGCCCATCAGTAAGAATGAAGGCGAGATGAACAACTCACATGGAACATTATGGTGTGTGCATAACTTCTTTTCTAGCAGCTGTCGTTTGAACTGTTGGTAATGGATGATCCCATGTGATGTACACCATCATTTTCTGTGATGCTTTGTGTCTCATGTTTCCAGTGTTCTTCAACCACTTCAGCACCATAATATTTGCACAATTCCCAGTGCAGCAGTCTTGCCACATTATTATGCCTTTCAGTATACAGTCCTGGCATTAGTATGTCACAACCAGCAACGTGGTGTGCGACAGTTTCCAATTAGGTTTTACAAAACTTACATTTGTCTGTTTCTCCCACATGTTCAATGGCTTTGTAAGCCAGCATGTACGTAGCCCACTGTCTTGGGCCACCAATATTAACCTTCCATCTCTTGGTTTGAATTTACCTCTCCTTGACCATTCCTGAGTTCGTTCCTAATCAACATGAGAGTCTTCCAGAAATTTTCTATATTTGCAACTATATTTATGCATTTTCCACATTTCTTGCCTTTTCATCTGGTCCTTCACCTTATATGCATGCTATCTTTTGTTTTTTGGCACATTCAGTTCATCTACTTCTGGTTTGATTTCCAGTCCTGCTTGATGCCGATTTGCTTCTACTAAGTTAAGCAGGGAAGTCGTGTTATATTTATTCTCCTCATGTTTCAAAACTTTCACTATGTTTGGGTCTCATGAGGTCAGCAGATGTGTGTTGAGTCCCACGATTGCAGATCAGTACATGTAATTAATTTCAAGGAGGCCTATCCCTCCTCCAGAACGAGGAATATATAATCTTGGTATGCACTGACTTTTATAAATCATTTGGTGAGCATGAAGCATCCTTCTTGTTTTAATATCTAATCTGTCCAACACAAAGTTTTACTCTCATTTGTTCACATTTTATTGCTGATCCTTCATCACTTCTCAAGTATTTATATACTCCCTCTTGCTCAAGTTCTTTTATGTCACATTTTTGTCCCAAACTGTTTTTTCTGGTGCTGCAGTTTTCTTGCTTTAAATGTTACTTTTGCACATTTCTCAAGGCCAAATGACATTCTAATATCTGAAAAAGTTTTGACAACCTGCATCTGTGCTTTCAGTTAGTCATCTGATGAGCTGTACAGTTATAAATCATTGACAGAGAAGATGAAAAGTCTTTAGACTTTGCTGTTTTCTAGGAGCCAAATTATAGCCATGGCCTAAGCTGTTAAGTAAACAACTTACTGGATTAAGGGCAAGGCAGAACAGCAGTGGTGACAGTCACCCTGGAATATCCCCCTTTGAATTTTTATCCCTGGGATAATAATTTGTACTTTTATCATGGCTTAAATTGCAGAGTGGTCTGCCATTGTTTCATGGTCACTGTAATGTAGTTGATCAGTGTAGTGTATCTTGTACATTTTTAAGCACTCTTTTATCCATGAATGTGGGATACTATCAAAAGCTTTTTTGCAGTCAATCCATACCATACTTAGATTCTTCCCCTTTTTATACTTCTCCACTATGATTTATTTATCAACAAATGATATTTTGTCCCGTATGACTTTCTTTATTGCCCTTCTGTTCTACTGCCATAGTTGAGTTTTTTTCTAAAGGACTGCAAACTCTGTCGGCATCAATTCCCATGTATACTTTATACTTCATAGGAAGGCAAGTTATTGGTCTGTAATTGTTGGGGTAGTTTGCAGGTTCACTCTTAAGTAGGAGCATTGTTTTACCTGTTAGCCAGGCTGGTGAATGTTCGGGGTGCGCTTATAAATGGTTCTTACTCGTGGCTAAATCTTCGTGCAAAGATGTTAATACTTTTAAAGAAGAGTTAGGTACTGCATCTGGACCAGGGGTTTTCGAGTTAGAGGCTTTTCTTAACTTATTTCAATTTTTCTGGCTGTTACTTCATTCCATTTCATATCCTGTACCTTTAAACTTCTTATTCTTTTACTTCTGTCCTTTTAGCATCTTTGTTTCACAGGATCTTCATAAGTACTTCTCTAAAATCCATCTATTTCTTTTTTTGCGGTCTTTCATTTCCTTTTACCTTGTTTCCCAATTCTCTAAACTTTTTAGGGTCATCAATAAATTGCTTATCTTGTACTTTTCCTTTATATTATCTTCTACATTTTCCCCTCCTGTGCTGAAATTTTTAGTTTATTTGCAATATTCTAATATTGTGCATTGCTTTTATCACATCTGTCATTCTTAATATTTTGTTGATCTATTCCTTCTTCTTTAGTCTAACGGTGACACTTCTTGTCTTAATTGCTTTATATTTTTCTCTGTTCGATATTTCCATGATGGCATTTGATTTCTCCCCTTCCTTGACCTCATTACCCTGTATTCTTGTGGTAGAACTTTATCAGTTATTAGTTTAGCTGCACGGTAATATATTCTGTTTACTTCTGTTATATCGCATGGATTTCTGTGGACAGTCCTAATTACTGTGTTCAGGTTTTATTGACCTTCTATAGTCTAGTTCTTCTGTCCATTAAATCAAGCAACTCTTCACTTGGTTAATTTTCTTCCAGACTGAGAGAACATCCTTTGATGTCCTTCAAGAATGCAACTGCAGTCATAACATATGGGTTGTCCTGCCTCAGGCAGCCCTGGGTCGGCCGGATTCCAAAGTCTGGGTCCGACGTCGGCTGATGTCGCATTCTTCTCCGACGTCAGAGCGGCTGGAGTACATAAGCATCAGCCAACGCCATTTTCTTCAGTCTTTCTTGCCGCGCGGTGCCCGAAGCAGAAGCAGTTCGCAAGTGCCGGTCGGTCAGCTCCTGTATTCTTCGATTCCGAAGTCATCAAAAAAGCTAAGTACCCCGTTGGGGACCTTTAGCCGATGTCAGAAATTACTGAAAAAGTTAACAATTGTCTTTCTTGTGGTAAACAAATACCTCATAAGGATTTCCACTCTTACTGTCTTTTTTGCCTTGGCCCAGACCACGACGTCTCGGCCTGTGTAGCCTGTGCTCGCTTCAACAAGCGCACTCTCAGGCGCCGGGCGGAGTTCGCTGAAGATTTTTTCGGTGAAAAATTTGCTTACACAATGCCGTCGGAACTTCCGACATCGCAAACTCCCAAGAAACGAAAAGACCGGGACCGACATCCGCGGCCCGCGTCTACCACCGACTCCATGCCAAAACCTATCGCGAGTGCTCTGGTTCCCTCTGAGACGGTCTCTCCACCGCTCCGAACCGAAGACACCGCATTACCGACGACTTCTATTCCGGTTATCACTCCGACGCCAGTTATTGATTTTCCTCCGGATACAGAAACCGAGGAAATGCCCGAGACCATTGCTGTAGACAAGGTCACTCCTGCACGTGGAGCTGCCAGGCCTCCTATGGCCATGTCTATTAAGGCCTACACTAGGGCTAAGGCAGCCAGCAAAACAAAACATCTTGCTACTAAAACCTTACCTCAACCTACTCCAGAGACACAAATTATGTCTATGGCTGCTGATTTAATTACTATGATTAGAGGTTCACAGGCCCATCCTGAGAGAGGATCCCAGCCTCCTTCTGATAAAAGGCCCTGGGTTGAACCCTCTGACCCTATTCCGTCAGATGAAGATTCTGAGGGCTCTGTCCACTCTGATAGCCAGGAAGAGCTCTTCGAGACCTATGAGGACTCGGATGCAGAGGATTCCATCCCCTCGGCCTCCCCTCCTGAGGATATTTCTTTTGGGGAAGTTCTGCATACCATGAGGGAACATTTCAAGTGGCAAGGCCAGGAATATTCTGATTCCAGGAAACGCCTTCGGACTTTCCTTAAGAAGCCCCAGCACAGGCCCTCAGCTATTCCTCCTGTACTTGATGTTTTGGATGATTTATATTCTGACTCTAGTGTTACCCCTGACTCTCTTCCTCCTGCTCCAGCCAAGCCAGACAGGTATTACAGGGTCCCAGAAACACATTCCCATTTATTCAGGGCCCATACTGCTGATTTGGAAACTATTTCACAGGGGCCTAAAGGAGTTTCTGCTTCCACCTCTAAAAATCCATTGCCCTCCAACAGGGAAGCTAGGTCATTAGAGAGATTGGGCAAAAAGGTTTACACATCCACTACCTTATCTATGACAGCTTTGAATTGTCTTTTTCATATGTTACAATATCAGGATTTCCTGTTAGAAGATTTACAAAAAACATTGGCCACTCCTGATCCTTTAGACAGGAAGGCTTTGCAGGAAGCTGTACATAATACTCAGCAAGTAAGCAATCACTTCCTGCAGTGTGGATATGATGCACTGGAAGCTTCATGTAGGGCAGCTGTGACAGGGGCAGTCATTCGTAGGCATGCATGGTTAAAAGATCAACCTCTACCAGATCATGTAAAGGCAAAACTTCTGGATGCATCTTTGGAAAAGAACAAGCTTTTTGGTGCTAATGCTAAGGATGTGTTAAAGACCATCGAGGAAAAAGCAAAATCAGTTCAGACGGTGAAAGATTTCCTCCAGGTTCAACCCCCCAGATTCAGTAGGAATTGGCCTTCAAAAAACTGGTCCTTTCCTAATCCAGAAAAGTTTCAAAGGGGTAAAAACAGACGTGGCCGAGGAAGAGGCCAATACAGGGGTCCTTACAGGGAACGACAATGGCAGCCAGGAAACCAAAGAAGCGACGCAGGGGTTTCACCTGCCCCACAGCCACAATCTCAATGACTTTCCTCTACTCCCGCCTACCAGGGAACAAACAGAAGCTCCCTTGGGCGGGAAATTATCTCTGTTTGCAGAAAATTGGCACAGACTGACAAAGGACAAATGGATTTTGGACATTATAGACCGAGGCTACAGGTTCCATTTTCATACCTTGCCAAGAAAACAAGGCATGCCAAACCTACCACAAAACCAGAGGGCAGAGGCTATCAAGCAAATCTCTCTGCTGACTCTGATGAAAGCAATAGAAAGAGTTCTACAACAAGAACAAGGCCAGGGGTTTTACTCAAGACTGTTCCTTGTTCCAAGAAAAGAATCTCAATGGAGACCAATACTGGATTTGTCCGCATTAAACACCTTTCTCATAGTACCAAAGTTCAAAATGCTGACTCTACAGCAACTCCTTCCCATGCTGGGCAAGGGGTCTTGGCTGATTACTCTGGACCTCAAGGAGGCATACCTGCATGTCCCTATCAGACACAGCTGCAGAAGATACCTCAGATTTCTTGCAGGGCCAGAGCATTATCAATTCTCAGCATTGCCATTTGGCTTATCTACTGCGCCCAGAGTATTCACAAAATGCCTGGCTTCAGTAATTGCTCATTGCAGGCTCCAGGGGATACAAATTTACCCGTACCTGGACGACTGCCTCATACAAGCGGACGACAAATTGATGTTGACAAAAAACTTGGACTATGTCATACGATTACGTCAAGCTCTGGGATACACAGTCAACTTCCAAAAGTCAAGACTGCAGCCATCCCAGCAAATAATCTTCTTAGGAGCCAAATTAGACACAGCCTCTCAAATGGCTTACCTGACAGAAGACAAGCAAGAGAAGTTAACTTTTTGCTTCAAAGGTTTAGCAAAACTCACCCAGATGACTGCAAGGAGATTCCTACAGGCCCTGGGTTACATGGCATCCTGCATTCTCCTGGTTCCATTAGCAAGACTACACACGAGAAAGCTTCAATGGTACCTAAAAAGCATTTGGTCTCAGCACAGCAACAACTTGGAGACAACCATTCCGCTCATTCCATGCCTACAAAAGGAATTCCTATGGTGGGCCTCGGTGAGCCAGGCAAACACAGGTATGTCATTCAAAAAACCACAGATAACACAGACCATGACCACAGACGCCTCAGACCTTGGATAGGGGGCGCACATGGAAGGCCGGTGTATACAAGGACAATGGTCTCCAAAGGAAACACATCTGCATATAAACCAAAAGGAAATGCTGGCAGTAATGCATGCCATCAAGGCCTTTCAACACCAACTTCAGCAAGGCCATTTACTCATACGGACAGACAACACCACTGTGATGTGGTACATAAACAAGCAAGGGGCACCCACTCTTACCCCCTTTGCAGACTGACAATGCATCTTTGGGAAAAATCACTGAACCTAAACATCCAGTTACAATCCCAGTTTGTTCCAGGCAAAGACAATGTGTTGGCGGACAGCCTAAGCAGGAATTTCACAGATCCACACGAGTGGAGGTGACATCTGAAGATCTTCACACAACTCACTTCGACATGGGGCAGGCCAGAAGTAGACCTATTTGCCTCTCACCTCAACCATCATCTACAAAAATTCTGCACAAGGACATACCATCCAACAGCTTGGAAAATAGATGCTCTCTCATTCAACTGGAACTTGCTAACAATCTATGCATTCCCACCTCTGCCACGGATGACCTCAGTATTACTAAAGATCAAAGCAGAGAGACCCAAGGGAATCATAATAGCTCCGGACTGGCCAAGACGACACTGGTACCCAGTACTACGGAGCATATGTCACACCAGGAGGTGGGCCCTTCCACAATGGCCTCTATTTTTGACTCAACACAGTTTCAAAACAGTGCATCCAAACCTTCAGACACTGCAGCTAACAGCCTGGGAGATCCCATAAATAACCTCAACCTATCTCTCTCCAAGGAAGTTCAGTGGATACTAACAGAGGCTCGAAGACCATCCACCAGAAAGGTTTACTTAGCAAAATGGAAGAGATTCAGCAATTGGAATACCAGCAAGGGACATGATGCATCATTGTTGAACATCCCACTCATCTTGGAATATTTGGCAGATATGCTAAAGAACGGCCTCTCATATTCTTCCATAAAGATACATGCATCAGCTATTTCAGCTAGATATAACACTGATCCTCCTGTCTTTTCACACCCTTTGCTAAGACAATTCCTCTGGGGAATCAAGAACATTAAGACACCAAGAAAGGCCCCAGTGCCAGCCTGGGACCTCAATTTTGTCCTAGAAAAACTGACTCTACCTCCATTTGAGCCAGCAGCTTCAGTTGACTTGCAATTTCTCTCATGGAAGACAGCTTTCCTGTTGGCAATTACCTCAGCAAGAAGGGTTTCGGAACTACAGGCCCTAATGGCAATACCACCATTCATAATTTTTCACAGAGACAGGGTTTCATTAAGGACCAACCCTACTTTTATGCCAAAGGTGGTATCTAGGGTTTCTTTAAATCAAGCTATTCATCTGCCTGCTTTCTTCCCCAATCCTGAGAATAAGGGGGAAAGACTGTTACATACCTTGGACATTCACAGACAACTTTGATACTACCTGGACAGAACCAAGGCCAGTAGGAAGTCTGAACAACTTTTTGTAGCTTACGCCCCTGCAGTCCAAGGAAAAGCAATTTCAAAACAGACTATTTCAAAATGGATTGGACATTGCATCAGATTCTGTTATTCCTTTCATGGAAAGACTGTTCCAGCCAATGTCAGACCACATTCCACCAGAGCTACAGCCACCTCTACAGCATTCTTAAGAGGGGTGCCTACATTCTAGAAGCTGCTACATGGAGCTCCGTGCATACATTCTCCAAACACTACAATTTCCCTCTATACTCCAGATCCAGAGCAGGCTTTGCTTCGGCAGTCCTGCAGGGTTTGATTGCCACACCATCTTTTTTCTAGAGCATTCCTCCTCCCCCAGCTAAGCTATGGTATTCTACCCATATGTCATGACTGCAGTTGCATTCTTGAAGGACATAGTACAGTTTTGTACCTACCATAAATGTAGATGTCCGATAGACATGCAACTGCAGTCGGATTTTCCCTCCCTCCATTCCCCTCTATGCCTAGGGTCCACTCCTATCCCTGTTTCTCTTAGCTGGGGATATCTGTTATGGTGTATTTGTTTTATTGCTCATTTATTTGTCTGGAATCCTGTTTTTGTCTTCCAATTTGATTACAGCCTTCCTTGGAGGGCACCTGGCATCTGGGGCAAGAAACACTGAAGAAAATGGCGTTGGCTGATGCTTATGTACTCCAGCCGCTCTGACGTCGGAGAAGAATGCGACATCAGCCGACGTCGGACCCAGACTTTGGAATCCGGCCGACCGAGGGCTGCCTGAGGCAGGACAACCCATATGTTATGACTGCAGTTGCATGTCTATCGGACATCTACATTTATGGTAGGTACAAAACTGTACTTTTTCCATTACCTGCTGGCATTCTATAGAAAGTTCTATAGTATCTTCCTGCGGCACCTTCTCTTCAATTTCATCCTGTGCCATCCGTTGCTCTGTCATATGGGAACTCAATGGCCTATCACTCCTCAACATTGACTGCATCAGAGTTTTCACAGTTTCCTGTTCCTTCCCTTGTTGTCTAGCTTCAAATGAACATGTATTTATACTAGTTTCCTGTGGAAGGCTCCAAAATATCTTGATATGGCACCTGACCAGTTGCTTGCATGTTCCATTGATTTCCCCTTAATTTGGATATCAGTTGCTTTATCCTGTTGTGGTGCTTTCTGTATCAGATTTTCTACACTGAATCCTTCACTTTGCAGGTTCTCCATAACCTCAGTTTCTGTTTCCTTGACTTCTCCATTACTAATCCCTCTCTCTACTTTCATGTTAGTCTTCTTATTTTTTGTATTAAAGTTTTCCATATCCGGATTCCTTTCTGTATTTCTCTTCAGATATCTTTTTTTTTTTTTTTTTTTTTTTTTTTTTTTAGTTTTGTTTTCTCCTTTGCATAAATATTACACCATATTAAATCTCTGTTCCCTTCCCATGTCCATATTTCTTCTTCAGATGTCTCCTGATCTTCCTGCTTCTCCTTAATCTGGGAACTCGCTCCATCATGCTGTGATGTAGTCTGTGTTAGACCTTCTACATTAAATCCTTCACTTCGCAGGCAGTCCATAACGTCATCTTCTATATCTTTAACTTTTGCTTTTCTAATTTTCTTTCGCATTCCATATTTGTGATATTCATTTTTGCGAAATTTTCCATATCTGGATGCCTTTGCCTGTATTTCTGTTCGAATATCTTTGGGGCTGCCTTCTCTAAGTTAATTTGGCTTTCTCATTTGCATAAATATTGCATCATATCAAATGTCTTTCTTTCCCATGTCCATATTTTTTTTTTATAAATCTAGGTTTTGTTTACATTTTTGCATTTCTCTCAGATGCTTCTTTTTCCAAACAAATCAGTTTCTTGATCTGTATACTGTTTTTCAAAAATCAGTTGTGTTAATGAATGCAAATTTTTATTTGAAGCTTCTGACAGTTATTCAGGTGCAAGTATTTTTCTTTCCTCTAATTTTATATCTTTATCTTAATCTTTGTATATCCTCTGTCTGGAAGTTCTGGGCTTTTTGCATAATAGTAACCATACATAATTTCTTTCTTATCCTGAATAGTCCACTCTATTGTCTTTATGGCTCTTCTTTGGCCTATCAGTTATTGTGATTTTTTTGTGGACTGGTCCTTCCTTCTACACCGGGGGGGCATCCCCCCCTGGGCTTGGCCTGGCCCATATGTAGGAATGTTTCCAGATTTCGAGGATTCTACACTGTCATTTTTTCCAGTACTGGCACCAGTGTACCTACCAGGACTGGTCACTTTTTTTATCCTGGGTCTTGTGCACCCAGATAGCTTTTTGTTTTTAACTTGCTTCTGTCCATGATAATATGCTATTTAAATACAGTCTATATATCAGTGATGCCTTGATGAGATTTTGTGAAACAGGGTCCACCTCTCGAAGGTACTCGCCAAAACTCAAGGGTGAATTCAATTTCAGCACTGCTGTTCTCCTTTGCTTGCTGACTTCATCTCTCCATTAGGTCTCTACTCGTATGCTTTCATAAATGACTCATCAGATCTGCCTGAAACTTCTCGTGGGAACAAAAATGTAGATACAGCTTATGAAGGAAAAAAATAATAGACCTAGCAAGTTGTAGCTTTAAAGGAGTTGAAGTGAGCTGCTGATTAAGGTTAAAGCAGGTGCTTGTGCTGGGGTTTAAAGCGGGTATATTTCAGGCACGAGTGTGACATTATTAAAGGACAAAGTTGGAATATCCGGTAATACATGGTAGTTACTGTGAAGCTGGTCTGCCTTTAAAGAGAGAGAATACGTAGGGAGCAAGTATAAATTCCTATAAAATTATATTTAAAAATAAAAGTCAACCTGGTGGTGGTGGTGGGGGGGGGTTGCAAGCTGGAGGAAAGAACAGCCGTGCATATTGAGTTACACAAGTGAGGAACGATAAGATTAAACAGGTAATCATTACCAGCTTTTTTTTTTTCACCATCTTAAAGGGACATAAGCTTTTGTTTACTGATTCTGATCAATAAAACTGAAATAAGTAAATGTTCATCATATTGTTCACTGCTGTAGTAGTCGTCGTAGCCTTGGCTATATGGGTTATATCCTGCTAAGGATATATCTGCTAGCTTTCAAAGCTCTAGGGCATCTTCCATGCACCCGAACTGTTGGGCAGCTTGAGATGAGCAGATTAAAAGACAGATTTTGGTCATGAAGCCTTTCAGAACTTTATTGCAGCCAAAGAGTATGCTCTTCTGAGGCTTTCCAGGATCGACAGTCAGCTTCTGCTTTCCTTTGTTTGGCAGATTATCTTTGAGGGAAGAAAACATCCATTTTCTTAATTTTGTTAATGCTTTATTTCTTTCCTCTTCTGGGAAGTTATTCTAAAGCTTAGAGTGTTGTGTTCATCAGACTGCCTCAAGACTATAACGTACTTTTAACTGAGTACTAGTTTTTTTCTGTCACTTGTGGTGTGAAGTAGCTGACATTTTTTTCTCTGTGTTGAAAAATCAAGTTTATTTTACTTTTTTGGGGCTGGCATAGTGTTTTAAAAGTGCTTCTTACTGTGTTTACTTTTTCTGTCAAAGTAACTTTTGTGGGACAGTAGTTTTTACTGGCAATTGCTGCTCCTCTTCCATGGGAAAGGGGCACCATTTTCAGCTTGACCATGGAACAGACTACCTGTCCCAGTATTGGTCCTTCGTCCAGACAGAAAAAGAAAAAAATAAGCAATTTGCCTGTTGCAGATGGGTGACTCTGCTGTGGCCATTTGTTTTACCCAAGACATCTTTTACTTTGAATCGCTGTGGGATAGCTTATGGCCACTATGGATAGCTTATGGCCACTATGGACTGGGGGTTGGCCACATCCTCTGGCTTTTGGGGTTTTCAGTGGATAAGGGAGTGCCACTCTTGTTGCTTCTGGGAGAGGGAGCACTGAACAGTGAAGGTTTCCCTGATACGTCAGAATACTGTGCCCCTCACTGGGGGGAGGCGGCAGCTGCCATTAGTAAAATGGCTGGCCCCATTTTTCCTGGCAAAAAGAAACCAAAAACTAAACATGTATTTATTCTTCCTCTATTTTCTTTGGATAAGAGTTGTTTACTAGGTCTGACCTGATAAAAGAAAGATGGGTTTCCTCTTTTCCTGAAGAGATTCAGGGTTGTGATTCTGAACAGGAAGTTAAAGGGATGGATACATTTTTTCTTCAGATTTCTGGTTTAGACTTTGAAGACAACTCCAGTTTGATTCTCTCTCTGGAGATTTCATCTTTCTCTGAGACTATTGCTAGAATGTGCCAATGTTTTCAGTGGGAGAACACTGATGTTTTCAGTCCCTTGGAAAATACTAGTTCTTACAGAAGGATTTTCCAGAACCTACACCCCATTCCTCCTGTTATGTCTGCTTCAGAGGCTGTGTGATTTATTGCCTGTAGTTTTCTTGATGGTCAGCCATTTGTCCCTAAAAAGGCAAATAGGACGTATAAAGGTAGTCACTCTTCTAATTTTTTTATACACTTCCCCAAACTTAACTCGGGAGCTGTAGCTTTAGTTGCTCCCACTGTTGCAAAAGCACTTTCTTAATTCCAGTCCTACTGTTTCTGATAAGAATGGTGAAATTATTGATAGGTATGGGGGGGCTGTATACTTCTGCAACTTTGATTTTCTGAATTTTGAATTGGCAGGCTCATATGTTAGTTTGTTTGTAAAAGTATGAGGAATGTTTTATCTACAGCTTCTTGTGAGCAAACCATTTTAAATAACATTGTTTCTTGTGTTGCATAGGTCACTACTCATTCTTTAGAGTTTGTGTGTGTAACTTTGATGTTACTTCCAGGACTGTGGCCACGTATTTTTATTCAAGGGTGTTCTTAGTGCCAAAGAGAAAAAAATGCTTGATGCCCATATTCAGAATGTCACGTCACAACCTGTGACCTCTTCTTCCTCTTTCAAGTTTCATGGGAACACCAGACTTAAAAGATGCTTATCACATCCCTAGTCATCCAGACTTCGGGCATTTCTTAAGGTTTTGTGTGTCTGGATCACATTATCAGTTCTCTTTACCTTACCCTTTGGACTACCCACTGCATCAAGAGGGTTCACAAAGTATCTAGCTCCAGTTATAACTCGTTGCGGGCTACAGGGGATCCACATTTTCTATATTTAGATGATTCACTTGTCTTTTCAGAGTCTTTTTCAAAGTGAGGCGAATCCGTCTGTTTTGAGTGTGAGATTTCCTGCACAAGCTGTGTTTCTTACATCTCAATGTAGATCTTTAAATAAAAAAAAAAAAAAAAAAAAAAAAACCTTGACCTCTTGTATAGACAGAACCTTGCCTAACAGACAAAACAAGGTAAACCATAGCTGAAACCAAACTTCCTTCCTACCCTTCTGTAAACCTTCCCACTCTTAACTAGCCTATAAACGTTCACACAAACAAAGCTGGAACAACGCTACAGTAAAATAGCTTAATTTGCTACAAATTGTCCCTTCAAACCTCATCACTGTTCTGCCTTTAAACTAAACTGAACTGAACTCTCACATCACCTCCACTATAGTTAGCTACTACTAGTTCATACTGTAATATACTGCCCTGATAAATATCCAGCACTAAAAGGCATGCTTCATCACTCACCACTACCACTCTACCATGGACTGAACTCTGACATCACCTCCACTGTAGTCAGTTACTACTACCTCATACTCTACTCTAATATACTACCCTGGTAAGCACCGGCACTAAAAGGCATACTTCAGCATTACCACCCTACAAAAGCTAATCACTCTAAAGGCAAACTCCTTTCCATCACTACAGCCCAAAATGCATCTCCTTCTACTCGGACTCTGTAACTACCCTCTGGAATGCCCTGCCCTCCCACATGTTGTCAGGCTTTTGGAAAACCAACAGACATTCAAAACACATCATCCTGCATCTGTAGCTGTACATCTCCAGGGTAAGTACAACATCTCTGCTTTCCTCTACTCCATTACCAACTATCACGCTGTCTTCAGCCACCCACCTTTTGCCTGTGCCTTAACTCTGTTTTATCACTCATTTCATTTATATCCTAATTAAATCAAGCTTTTGCAGTCTGTCGTTTTTAAAGAATTCAGTGCTTTCTGTTGTGCCATCTGTCCTACTGCATTAAGTAGTATCTGCATAAAGTATAATTAGTATAAAAAAATCTTACTACTGCATGTATAGTTACTCTCATCTGTTTTGCCATTGTAATTTTTTTTTTTTTAATTATTTTCTGCCTGACATTGTTGAAATTGTATAACTTAAGTTTTTTTGTACTGCATGTAATGGAGCTTTTCTCCCTAGATTTCTGCTGAAAAGAGGCCTTTGTGCCAAGCCATACTTTCCCTGTCAGTAAATGTAAAACAAAAAAAAAAAAAAAAGATTTATTTATTTTTAAGGTTTGCCACTCAAGCTTTGGTCAATGCAAAGAGAATACCTCAGGATTTTGGGTTTCATAGCATTTATGATTGTCATGATACTCCTGGCTAGACTCCACATGAGAGAGAAACAGTGGTATTTGAACTCTTTGGTCCCAGCATCAGCACCCTTTATCTTTTCAAATGTCAGTGTCAATTTATCAAAAGCGAACTCTTTTGGTGGAGATGACCGATATCCTTAAATCTAGGTCTCCCCTTCTCCCTGTCTGCATTAAAAAGCAGTTTGCCACCACAGATGCTTTGGAGTTTATTTGTGGAGCAGGTTAGGATAAAATTGCAGGGATTGTGGGAGACCAAGGGCAGACAGAAGCACATAAATATCAAGGAGATTCTTGGTCTTGATCAAGGCACTCTGCTCACTGAACCACCCTTAGTCCCTGCGATCTCCTCAGGTGGTTACAGACAGTACCACAGTCGTGGTATATCAGCAAGCAAGACAATGCCTCCTTTGCAGACTAGCTATGAAGCTTGGGTTATAGCTTCATGGCATAGTCTTCCTCTACAAGCATCTTACGTTCCATCAGAGCAAAATTATGTGGCAGACAAGCTGAGGAGCAGCAGGGCAGCCCCTCACCAATGGAAACTAGGTAGGTGGGTCCTCCAGTATTTGATCCACCTGTGGGGAGTTCCTCATTCTCCTTTGTTTTTTTGCTCTTTACACCATTATCCAGGGTACTTCTGAAGATTCAGAAAGAATCCCCAAAGATCATTGTGGAGACACCCTTCTGGCCGAAGCAGTCATAATTATCCCTTCTTTTGGAAATGGCCAGGAGCAATTATCACAAGATGTTCATCGTGTTTCACTGTTGCAGTCATGACTGTAGGGTTCTCCCCTGCCGGCAGGCAGTCCTCGGTCGGACAGAATCCCAAAGTCTGGGTCCGGCATCGGCTGCTCAGCCATGCTCCCTGACGTCAAAGCACCAGGAGTACAAAGCTGGCAGCCGACGCCATGTTCTCCAGTCTTTCTTGCCGTGCAGTGATAGCAGTTCGCAAGTGCCGGTCGTCTGACTCCTGACAATTTTTTCTAAACGTACTTCAGTCCGAAGACTTTCTTCTCTTACTCAAAGCTAAGTACCCCATTGGGGAAACTTTTTTCCTTGCTCCAGTCCGATGTCAGAAAGTTTAATAATTGTATTTCATGTGGGAAGCAAATACCTCATAAGGATTTTCATTCTTACTGTATTCCTTGCTTAGGCCCTGACCACGACGTAGCTAGTTGTCGGTTTTGTGCTAGATTTAATCAACGTACTGTTAAACGAAGGTACGATTTTGCATTTCATTACTTCGGTAGACGTTTTAATTACAAAATGTCGTCGGACACGCTTCCGGCTACCGGAGTTCACAAACGACGTAAGGATAAAGACAGGCCTCCGAGGTCCAAATCAGATGATTTTGTACAAGCAGAGCCAGCTTCAGGTTCGGCCGTCGTCAGTGAGGCGCTTTTGCAGCCCCTGTCGTCGGCCATTTCGGAACCGATGGCCGAAACGGACTCCCACGAGGAGCCAACTAGGCCTTTGAATATTTCAGTTGGACCTTCGGACAATGCTCCTTCGGATGGGTCTGGAGCCGCTGTGCAGGTACCAGCTTCCGAAGGGGTTTTCAGGCCTACTCAGCTTCTGATAAAGGCAAAGCCAAAGACAAAGGCAAAGACTCCTTCCAAATCAAAGTCTACAGCCCAGGCCTCTTCTGATCCGGGACCCAAGTCTCAGAAACAGTTACTTAAGATGGCGGAGGACTTACTATCATTAGGGGTTCACATCCCCCTCCAGATAAAAGGCCAAGGCAGGAATTGTATTATGACTCTTCTGATCAGGCTTCTGTTTCTTCAGTTTCTTCTTCTGACCAGGATTATTCTTTCCCTCCTTATGAGGATTCTGATGCTGAGGAATCCATTCCTTCAGCTTCTCCCCCTGAGGATTTTTCTTTTGGGGAAACTTGCATGAAATGAGGGAACATTTTCACTGGGAAGGACAGGAGTACTCTGAATCCAAGAAGAGACTTGGGGATTTTCTTCTTCTTCCCCAACATAGACCCCTGGCTATCCCTCCTATTTTGGATATTGTGGATGATGCTTTTTTGGAGGCTAACTTAACTCCTGACTCTTTTCCTCCAGCTCCTGTTAAGCTAGACAGATGTTATAGGGTTCCTGATTCCCACCAGTTTTTATACATGAATCCTACTGCTGATCCTGAAACCATTTCTCAGGGCCATAAGGGGGTTAAGGCCGCTTCTGCTAAAAACCCCATTCCCACTGAGGAGGATTCCAGATCTTTAGAAAGATGGGGCAAAAAAGTGTACACTTCTGCAACTTTATCTATTAGGGCTTTAAACTGTCAATTTCATATGCTGAAATACCAGCAATTTCTTCTGTCTGTTTTGAAACAAAAGCTAACTTCCATTTCCGCTTGTGCAGATAAGGAATTACATGACTTAATGCACGTCACTGAGCAAGTAGGGAAGCATGGTTTACACTGGTTTTGATGCCTTGGAGGCTTCTTGTAGGGCTGCTGCCTCTGGCACAGTCATTAGAAGGCATGCTTGATTAAAGGAACAAAACTTGCCAGATCAAGTAAAAGCTAAGTTATTGGATGCTCCTGTTCAACATAATGTTTTGTTTGGATCTAAGGCTGAAGAGGTGATAAAGAAGATGGAGGACAAGGCAAAATCCATGCAAACGGTTAAGGATTTCTTACAAGTACAGCCACCCAGATTTAGTAGGAATTGGCCTACTAAAAATTGGTCCTTTCCCAATTCAGACAGGCCTCAGAGGGGTAGATACAGACGCTCCCGAGGAAGGCCCCAAACGCAAGCCTCTTATAGACCAAGACAGTGGACTGCTTCCACCCCTAGGGGAGGAGAGGACAGGTCGCAAGCTCATAGAAAACAGGCTCGATGACTCCCTCTGTTGGGCTGCAGGAACTTCTTGCCTGGAAGCCCCTCTCGGAGGAAAACTTTCTCTTTTTCACCTAAATTGGACTCTTATAACCCAAGACAAGTGGGTTCTGGATGTGGTTTCAAGAGGTTACAAATTCCATTTTCATACCCTACCAAGACCAAGCGGATGGTCGGATCTACCAAAACATCAATGGTTAGAGGCCTTAAACCAGGTGGAAGCCCTCTTGGCTATGAAAGCCATAGAACTGGTTCCACTTTCAGAAATGGGACAGGGTTTTTACTCAAGGCTCTTTCTACTCCCCAGAAAGCAAAATTCATGGAGACCCATTCTGGATCTGTCCGTCTTGAACACTTTTCTCGAGATACCAAAATTCAAGATGCTTACTCTACAGCAGCTACTTCCAATGCTGACCAAAAATCAATGGATGGTAACTTTGGATTTAAAGGAGGCTTATTTACACATTCCCATCAGGCAGGAGTGCAGAAAATACCTTGGGTTCAAGGCCGGATCGGAGCACTATCAATTCTCTGCGCTGCCTTTTGGATTGTCTACTGCGCCCAGTGTCTTCACCAAATGCCTGGCTCCAGTAGTAGCTTATTGCAGACTCAAGGGAATTCAAATTTACCCTTATCTGGACGACTGTCTTATTCAGGCAGACAGCAAGGATGTCTTACTCCAGCATCTAGAATTTGTTCAAAAACTTCTCAAGTTCCTGGGATTCACTGTAAACATAAAAAAGTCAAATTTGACACCCTCACAACAGATGACTTTTCTGGGTGCTCTTCTAAACACAACCCAGATGGCATTTCTGACATACGAAAAACAATTACAGCTGGCTTCAACTTTCAAAACCTTGGCATCATTAACTCCGCTATCTGCAAGGAAATTCCTGCAGGCTTTGGGTTACATGGCCTCCTGCATCCTTCTCGTACCATATGAAAGACTACATATGAGGAAAATACAGTGGTACCTAAAAAGTGTATGGTCTCAGCATTGCCACAGTTTAGACATACAGATCACCGTCCTGCCTTGTCTTTAAAAGGAATTCCTTTGGTGGTCTAAGGTATGTACTCAAAACAAAGGGAAGGCCTTCAGTCTGCCTCCAGCCAGTCAGATACTAACCACGGACGCCTCGGATTATGCATGGGGAGCCCATTTGTAGGGCAGCTGTCTGCAGGGCCTTTGGACAAAGGATCAGAAGCACCTGCATATCAATTTAAAGGAAATGTTAGCCGTTCAGAACGCTCTATTGGCCTTCAGGAATCTTCTACAACCAGGACAACTACTGATACGGACAGACAGCACCACAGTTATGTGGTACATAAACAAGCAAGGGGGATCACATTCCTATCCCCTTTGCAGACTAGCCATGAATCTATGGAACACAGCTCTAGCTTACAAACTGGACCTTCAAGCTCAGTTTCTACCAGGGAAGCAAAACATCCTGACAGACAGTCTGAGCAGGAACCTGTCAGACCCACACGAATGGATGCTGGACACCGAAATATTCAAGATGATTACAGCAGTCTGGGGATGTCCTCACATAGACCTCTTTGCATCCCACCTCAATCATCAACTACAGATTTTTTTCACAAGGGCATTCCACGAACTAGCTTGGAAAGTGGATGCACTATCATTCAGTTGGAGAAACCTCTCTGGGTATGCCTTCCCGCCTCTACCTCTTCTTCCACGGGTGTTATTAAAGATCAAACAGGACAAGCCCAAGATGATAATTTTACTGACCCCAAATTGGCCTCGACAGTTTTGGTACCCAACTCTGAAAAACATTTCTCTGGAGCCCCCTTGGGTTTTACCTCCGACACCGAACCTTCTGTCCCAACACCAGGGTCAAGTTCTGCACTCCTATGTCAAAGCTCTCAGCCTGGCTGCCTGGTTAATCTAGGGTCTATGATTCATTCTCTTCTACCCAAGCAGGTTATGGATGTCATTTTAGAAGCCAGACGTCCTAGCACTAGAAAATCTTATGCAGGAAAATGGAAAAGATTTTGCACCTGGATGCAGGCTCAGGATTCGGATCCTCTTATTCCCAACATTCCTCTGATTTTACTTTATCTGACAGACCTCTTACGTAAGGGTCTTTCTTTTTCTTCCATAAAGATACATGCCTCTGCTATTTCTGCTCAGTATAATACAGACCCTCCAATCTTTTCCCACCAGCTCATGAGACAGTTTCTCAGAGGAGCTAAGAACTTAAGGCCCCCTAGATCTCCACCCATTCCTGCCTGGGATCTCAACTATGTTTTGGAAAAACTCACCTTACCTCCTTTTGAGCCTGCTGCCACATCTGACATCAAGTTTTTATCTTGGAAGACAGCCATCCTGTTAGCTCTGACCTCTGCCAGGAGAGTTTTGGAGTTGCAAGCTCTCATGGCTGTGGAACCTTATATTATTTTTCACCAAGACAGGGTGTCTTTAAGGACTAATCCTACTTTCATGCCTAAGGTGGTTTACAAAGTGGCTTTAAATCAAACTATTCACCTGCCAACTTTTTTCCCCAGTCCTCAAAATATGGGGGAAAGGATCTTGCATTCCTTGGATGTACACAGACAACTACGTTTTTACCTGGACAAGAACCAAGGACATCAGGAAATCAGAGCAATTGTTTGTTTCTTATGCTTCAAGTTCCCAAGGTAAAGCCATTTCAAAACAGACCATTTCTAAATGGATTGCTCATGGAATCAGATTTTGTTATTCACACCATGGAAAGCAAATCCCAGTGAGTATAAGGACTCACTCTACCAGAGCTGCTGCCACTTCAGCTGCCTTCCTCAGGGGAGTTCCTACCAAAGACATTTTGGAAGCTGCAACTTGGAGTTCAGTGCATACTTTTTCTAAGCACTACAATCTACCTCTCTACTCTAAGTCTAGGGCAGGCTTTGCTTCTGCAGTCTTGCAGGGCCTTTTAGCCGCCCCTCTACTTTATGACCACCTCCCTTTTCTTCTGCTTTGGGATTCAACCCTACAGTCATGACTGCAACAGTGAAACACGATGGACATAGTACAGTTGTGTACACTTACCATAAATGTAGATGTTCGAGTGTCTTCACTGTTGCAGTCTGAGTTACCCTCCCTCCTGTCCCCTCTTATTTTTTCTTTTGTGTGGTTCCCTTCTTCTGAGGTGTATTTGCAAAGGGTATGGGATTTTACTCATTTTGGAACACCTGACATCTGGGGCAAGAAAAACTGGAGAACATGGCGTCGGCTGCCAGCTTTGTACTCCTGGCGCTCTGACATCAGGGAGCATGGCTGAGCAGCCGACGCCAGACCCAGACTTTGGGATTCTGTCCGACCAAGGACTGCCTGCCGGCAGGGGAGAACCCTGCAGTCATGACTGTAACAGTAAAGACACTCGAACATCTACATTTATGGTAAGTGTACACAACTGTACTTTTCCTCTTAGACTGGAGCTGGTCGCACAAGAACAAAGGTGTTACGGTATATCAAACATCAGTAATCTTCAATTAACCTCCTGGATGATAGGGTATTAAATTCTTTTTGGCACCTATTTGCTGAGGATGTACAACAGGTACTGTTGCAGGCAAGAATGCCTGCTACTAGAAAATCATATTAGCAAATGGAAAAGGTTGGTACCAAAACCTATTCAGGGCTAGTTATCTGGTTTTACAATATTTGAGAGTTACTGTCCTATGGCCTTTTCTTATTCCTTTATCAAGGATCATTTATTGGCTGTTTCAGCATGTCTGCCCATGGAACCTCCTCTTCCAATATAGTCTGGTGTCAGCATGTTCTTGAAAGGGCTTTTGCATAAGAGGCCTCCAAGAAAACCGATGGCCTCCTTGAGAATTTAATTTTGTGTTGGAAGCTAATGCGTGCTCCATTTGAACCAGCTAATCTGTCTGATTTAAGGTTCTTAACATGGAAAACAGTTTTATTGATTGCTCTGACCTCTACAAGAAGCGCATCAGAGTTTCAAGCTTTTATGGCAAGTTAACCCTGCCTCATTTTCTACAAGGCCAGGGTTTCTTTAAGAACTAATCTTATTATGATTTAAAGTGGTATGCAAGTTTACTTTAAGCCAAACTATCCAGCCCCCATTTTCTTTCCTGGACCTAAAGATGAAGAAGGGATACTCCATACCTTGGATGTTCACAGACAACTTGTGTACTTTTAGTTCTATCACTTTTTTTTTTTATTTCTTGTGAAGGTAAGAAGGGACAACCAGTCAAAAACAGACCATTTCCAAATGGTTGTCTAAGGCAGTTACCTTTTGTTATACTAACCATAACAAAACTATTCCAGGCAGTGTCAAGGTCTTGGCTTTATTTATGGCTTTTTGGAAAGGGTTGGATTCTAGAAGTATTCGAGAAGCAGCGGCTTGGTCCTCTGTACATACTTTTACCAAGCACTGTAAACTTGATTCCTTCTCTAGGTCCAGGTCAGGTTTTGCTAGGACCATTCTCCAGGGGCTCCTGGACTCTTCTTCTTCCACCTCCCACCTTCCAAATGTAGTTAGCTAAGGTAATCTACCCATATAGCTAAGGCTACTGCAGCAATGATCAATATGACGATCATAGTACAGTTGTTTAAGTTGAACTTACCATTACACTAGATGTTCGAATGATCACTGCTGCAGTAGCCACTCCCTCCCACCATCCCCATTGTGTGGACACTATTTTTTTGTTGTTTCTAGCATTGTCCTTTCCAGGAGCAGCCTCCCTCTCTGTGCTGACAGGAAAGCTCTGAAGGGCTTTTGTGCCCAAACCTGTCGGTCAGCTCTGCTCAAGCTGCTTGACTGGGCATGTGGAAGGTGTCCTGAAGCTTTGTAAGCTGGCCAGCTGTTATCCTTGGCAGGCTGTAACCCATGTAGAGAAGGCTACTGCAGCAGTAATCCTTTGAACATTTTTTTTATTTTTATTTTATATTTGTTGACCGGGCTAGTCTAACTGGATATATGTCCATTTTCAGTAGAGGCCCGGGGAGAAAAGCTCCACATAAGCAAAAATTTACAACTTCAGATACAGATAAATAATTCTGTAACAGCTTAAGGTACAGTACTATTTTGAGCTGAAGAATACTCATTTTATATAGACAAATATTAAAGGAGCAGAGGATAAGAAACAGAGCAACAAACTATTTTAAAGTGGCACACAATAAGAAACAGAGGTGAAGAAAAAAAACACAAATAGATGTAGCAGCTCAAGGAGCAGTATTTAGCAGAGTTATACCATTTATCCTATAGTAGCATAGCAACTTAAAGGGAAGCAAGTAGTAGTAAGTAAAAAAGTTTATATGGATGTTTTTTATGTGATATAGATTACTGCTACTTGCTAGGGAAGTACACAATTAGAAAAAGAGTGTGCGAGTGCAACTGTTAAAAATACTAAAAGTAAAGGTGAGACTACTGTATGAGGCATGGAGAGAGAGTAGAAATCCAATTGCAAATGGTAATGTGGGAAGGCTACAAAGAAAGTGGTGGTAAGATTAGTCTGGGTTACTACATGGGCATAACCAGTGGTTACAAAGGTGTTGTTTTTTTGAACATTTTTACTGAGGAGAGAGATGAGAGTTCAAAGGGAAGGAGGTTCCAGGATTTGCCAACAGTGTTGGCGAACAGAGAGTCACCGGCCTTATTTTTGGATTTGACTGTGGATACCAGTACTTTATTGGCTGAGGGAAGGGTTGTCAAATTACTATAGGGGGTAAGAAGGCTAGTAAGTATAGGAGAATTTTTTGGAAGATAGAGGATATTATGGGTGATGAGTTGTTTAATTTGGAGTTGATTATGAAGTTCTAGCCATCCTAGTTTTAGGTTTTGACAGTGGTGAGTTCTAAAATGAGGAACCAGTAGAAAATCTGGCAATATTGTTGTAGGAGGTAGCTAGTTTGTTAAGGTTGTTTCTTGATAGGGTTGGTATAGATGGGATATGCATAGAGGAGGCTGGAAATTACATGGGTGAGGGCAATAGTTGTTCTAGCTGTTGGAGTAAGGAAGGGTTTAATCCTATAGAGGGAGCCTAATTTTCTGTTTACTGTTTTTATTGTAGTGTTAATATGTATGTCAGAGCTAAGATTATGATCTATAGTAATCCCTAAGAGCTTGGTAGTTGGGTCGGGAGATATAATGATACCATCATTGGATATAACTGTGAAGTGAATTGGGAGGGGACCTTTGCGTGGGAGTGAAGAGTAGTAGTTTTGTTTTTTTAGGATTCAGGAGGAGGCTATGCTGTAAGAACCATCTTTCTACGCTGTTGAGCACTGTTTGGATAGTGGCCTGAAGTTGAGATGTAGAGGTAGCTGAGCATATTAGTGTGGAGTCATCAGCATATTGGATACATGTAGCTTGAGGAATGATCAAATTGAGATCATTTATGAAAATTGAGAATAGGAGAGGGCCTAGGATAGAACCTTGAGGGACTCCTAGAGTAATAGGAAGGTGAGAGGACAGATTATGTTCCCAGAGCACAGCCTGTTGCCTATTCTCAAGGTAGGATTTAAACCATTTCAAAGCCTGTATATCTAATGAGAGAGAACCAAGTATGTTCAAAAGAAGTTGATGGTTGACCATGTCAAAGGCTTTAGATAGGTCAATAAAGAGTGCTGAGGATAGAGTATTGTTGTTTCGGTTAGTGTTAATACAGTCAGAAAAGGATAAGAGGGCTGTGGTTGTACTGTGGTGAGGCCTAAAGCCATGTTGGCAGTTAGCTAGTAAGTTATTTTTCAGTAGGTGGTCTAGTAGTTGGCGGTGGATACATTTTCCAATAATTTTAGATAAAGGGGAGAGTAAAGCTATCGGATGGTAGTTAGAGAGTTCAGTTGAGTTGCTTCCTTTGTGGAGTGGGATAATATGGGAGACTTTCCAGATGGATGGTATTGTTCCTTCAGTGATGGTTCTATTTATAAGGATGGAAATAGGAAAGGATATTGCTGCTGCAGCTATCTGTAGATATTCTGCTGGTAAATGGTCAGCTGAGGGGGTGCAAGGTTTTAGTTTATGAAGAAGAGTGCAGATGAGGGAAGTTGGGACTGGTTGTAAATTAAATGATGGGGTTAAAGTTGACAAGGAGGATGATGTGTGTTAACAGGAGGTAGTGAGTTGGCGAGAGTTTGGACTGCTTCAGTGAAGAAGGTATTGAAGGCATTAGCAATATGCTTTGAACTTTCATAGTTGGATCCTGTAGGGGTGGGAGTTTTGGACTGTCCTGGGTGGAGGAGTCTGTTAATGCCTGCCCAGAACTTTTGTGGTTTATATTGATGGGTTTGCTGGTTGTTGTGATAGAAGTTCCTTTTATCTAGTAGTATAGACTTTTTGGTGGCATTTCTCAGCTGTCTAAATGTTAGATGATCAGCAAGGTTTTTAGTTGCTCGCCATTTGGCCCAGATTTTATTTCTCTGTATAATTTTGCGCCTTGTTTCTTTTGTTAGCCATGGAGCAATTTTTATCCTATTTCTCATTGAGCGGGATGGGGCATGATGGTCCAAGATTTCTAAGAATTTGGCATTAAAGTAGGATACAGCTTTGTCTAATTGGCAGTATTTTAGGGGTGTAACATACACAAATCCACTTGAAAAAGAATAAAAACAACAGGAACCAGCCCCACAGCTCGAGCAAGACGTATTTTTCAACAGAAATATGCTCACGGATAAAAAACACTTAAAGTTTATTTCCACGAAGTAAAATCCAATTGTACACAAATTCACTGGTTAAGCGCTTTCATCTGAGTATCTCAGATTTCATCAGAACCAGGTAATACACTTTTTGATGCCCTTTTAAAGTCAATTTGGCACCAAAAACATATAATTTCTTAAAGGTACATTTCTCATTCTAATTCCAAAAAGTTGCATATACAAGAGATGTCAAAAAAATAACAGTTTCATCATTTGTAATAGCTGTATTTGTGCAAAAAAGCATGTTGGGAATAATATATCATGTATCTTAATTATCTAAATAAGTAAATAAATAAATAAATATCTTAATATCTTAATAGATAAAATTCATAAATGTTGTGAAAGATTGTACAATATTCAAATAAGTTAAAAACTGTGTTGTAAGTTATTAAATTTGATGCATACCACTAGAGTGCACGTGAAAAAACCTTTTATAAAATACTTTTAAAATAATCCAGGGAGAACCATAAAATAAAAGCCTTAAACTAAAATCTTATACTGAAATCTATAATAAAAATCTTAGACTATAAAAACTTAACCTCGGTCCAAAATTAAAAATGGCTTAATACTAATGAAATCGTTGAGACCGGGGAAAGTGATGGCGTCACAATATATTTGCCATTCACTTTCTTTATATGCTAGCCAAGTCTTCCAATTGCCACCATGTGCTGATTGTTCCACCTGATCTATAATCATAAATTTAAGTGTGGTCATCACCCTTGTCAAGAACATGTCTACTTAGGGCATTTTTTGTATCTTTTTTCTTTATTTTGTAAAGATGTTCATAGATCCTTGTTTTGAATTTTCTCTCTGTCTTGCCTATGTAATAGGCAGGACAGATAGAACAACAAGCAAGGTACACTACCCTCTGACTATTACAATTCCCTGTAATACTCCAGCACTTAGTTCTCGTCACATTGTCCAGTCTAACCATACCCTTTTCATTAATATTTGTACACTGCTTACAGGTTCCACACTTTTTTGTTGATCTCCTTAACTTCTTTGCCCTATTGTAGGAGCTAACCTCCAAGAGTTTTTTCAAATTTAAGGCAGTTTTATAAATACAAATTGGGTTGTTCCAAGAGTTTTTTCAAATTTAAGGCAGTTTTATAAATACAAATTGGGTTGTTCCCCATACTATCTAAAATATTATCAGATGTGTTCAACAATTCCCAATGCCTTTTCACAATTTCTTTCACAAGGTTGGTATATGGACTAAACATAATAATACACACTATTCTGTTGGTGTAGGAATTTTTCTTTTTATTTTCTTCTAATGGTTGTCCCAACAGGGACTTGTATCTCGTACCCCAGTTGTTTTTCACAAATATAGCCACATTTTTCACCATCCTTTTTGGATATTTTCTATCCAAAAACATCTGTGAAATAGTTTCTACTTCTTTTTCCATATTCTCTTTAGAGGATGACATCCTTGCTGCCAGAATGTATTGTCCCTTAAGCACATTTCTAAAAATGTGTTGGGGGTGGCAACTACCAAATTCTATATAATCGTTTGAAAAGGTGGATTTTCTGTATATTTTTGAAGCAAATCCATCAGAAGTTGTACTTATAAAAGTGTCTAAGTAGGCAATACCTAGTTTATCCATCTTGTAGGTGAATCTTAAAAAATTAGTGCTTGAATTAATGTAATCAATGAATCTCCTAATGTCTTCAGTAGGGCCCTTCCAAATAATAAATAAGTCATCCAAATACCTAGAATATAGGGAAATGTTTTTAAAAAATTCACTCTCATTCAAGCATGACCAGGTTTGCGAAAATGGGGGCACATGAAGCCCCCATAGCCACTCCTCTGGTCTGCCTGAAATACTCTCCTTCGAATTGGATGTAGTTATGGTCGAGTATTAGGCCCATCATATCCAAGATTAGACTGATTTTTATCCCAACTCAACCCTGAATATTTTTTCAAGCTATTTTCAAAAAACTCCAAACCTGTTGTACAAGGAATACAAGAAAATAAATCTTGGACATCTATTGTAAGAAAAACCATGTCCTTGGACCATACATCAGGCGTAAATCTACTCAAAAATTCCCAAGAGTCTTTAACCAAATGGGGAACCATATTGTAGATGTGTTTGGTCCACTGATCAATTACAACACCCATATTATAAGTTTTGGAATGAGAACCAGAAATAATAGGTCTGAAGGGTGGTGTCTCTATAGATTTATGAATTTTTGGAATTCCAAAAATACTAGCGACTCTTGGAAATTCAGTTCTCAAAAAGTTGTAAATTTCATTGGTGACACGATTGTCCAACAAATATTCTTCTATTAAGTCGATCCTATGATAACCTATGTTAATCTGATTTAACGACACTTCTTCGTAATTCCCTGAAGTAAAAAGAATGTCATGAGTTGCTTTAATATAATCCTCTGTATCAAAAATAATAATGCCCCCTCCCTTGTCTGGTTTCATTAATCTTATATTTTTGTTGTTTATCACATTTTCCAGACATTCTCTTTCCCCCTGGGTTAAATTGTCCTCAAAAGGGGTATTTAAATTCTCCCTGTTGTGTATATTCTTGTGTAGTCTATATATATCCCTACAGACCATTTTTTCAAAAATCCCCACTTGGGGGTGGGGGTTGGGGATGTATGCACTCTTTTTACAAAGTCTATTCTCCCTTTGATTTCTTCCTACATCAGAATCTTCTTTGTTTCTAAATTGTAGGGCTAAATTTAGTCTTCGACAGTATAGTTTTATCTCTTTGACAGCATCAACAAAATTAAATTTTACTGTCGGAATGTATTTCATTCCCTTGCTAAATAAACTGAAGAATTCTTCAGAAATATAAAAATTAGTAAAATTATAAACTTTAAAACCTGCAAAGGATGAAATTAAAGGACCTTTGTTATTTGTAAAATCATCATTCTTAGATGGTTGGTCAGATTTGTACAATTCCGCCCTTCTTACATCTATATTGCTGTCCATATTGTCCATTGGGAAAGTATTATCCATTAAGGAAATAGTAAAAAGGTCATTACACTTCAAAACCTCCTTGTTTACACCATCTTTGATATTCAATATTTTCTCTGATATTGTTTGGGTGCAGGATGATGTCTCCCCCCCTGAAAATTTGAATGTTCATTTATCCTATCAACTCTGTAAGAAAAATTTCTTTCTAAACCCACATTTCCTTTTTTAACATGTCTACCTTCAGTAGAACGTGGCCATATATAGACTTTGTGTTCTTTGTATGAACTCAAGTCTCTATCAATTTTCTTAAGTTTCCTATTGTACACACTTTTTGCTTTGTTCTCAGCATATGTAAATTATTTGTGGTACAAATCTATCCACTCATCAAATTTAGCATTGTGCACAATCTCATCATTTAAAATTTCCACTTCATTTAACAACACTGAAATTTTTCCATCGTTATACTTAATTAATTTCTTAATAAAATAAAAACCAAATTCATCAAACATTTCATTAAAATCACAAATAACCTCCTCATCATATTTTAAACCCAAGGGCAATTTAAAAAATCTAATGCCTTTGGGAACTATGCCTAAATTAAGACATTTTCCTAGATAAGCATTATCAATTTTTGCACATTTTAGCAAAATTAACTTTTTACTCAAAAGACATATCTTTTCTTTAATGGGTTCTGAAGAGTGTTCATTTCTTCCCTTAATAGAATTATTAAGAACACCCTCTGAAAAATAGTCAACTTCTTCATTTAAAAAATCATTTAAACAGTCATTCCCGACACTTCTTTGAATAAAATGTTTACCCTGTTTAGAAAAATTTCTTGAAACAGGACTTAAAAGGTTGTCTCTTAATTCTGTACCTTTATAAAGTTCAGGTTTTCTAATAAAAGATGCAGCAAGTTTTTGTTTGTACCTTGCTCTTCGGTTTGGCACCCAACTTGTAAAACTCGTCCTGTTGCAG
The DNA here is from genome assembly GCF_019279795.1 of Protopterus annectens. Taxonomy (NCBI): domain Eukaryota; kingdom Metazoa; phylum Chordata; order Ceratodontiformes; family Protopteridae; genus Protopterus; species Protopterus annectens. The sequence goes on from NC_056732.1 coordinate 1,699,350,069, forward strand.
GAGGCTTAAATCAAAAGTAAAATCGCCAGCTGGCGACAAATTAATGTCTGTTTCCTTATTGTCCAAATCGAGAGCAATGTTTGGCGTTCCTGTAGAATTGCATACGCCTTGTCCATTTGGGATTTCCTCATCATTGGCGAAAACGTCCGAAGTATTCTCGTCCTGTGGTGGGGTTAAATCTCTAACTGCTTTGCAAGTCACTTGTTCGTTAGTTTTGCCCAACTGAATGGCCTCGGGGAGCTTCCCCACAAGCTCAAGAAGCCTACTAACGTCACTCTGAAGTGACGTAACTTCCTCACGGAGTTCCGAATACTCCGTCCTGCTCAATGAAGCAGATGGTGAGCCGGTAACTGCCATTCTCACGACTGAGAACAATGTAACATACACAAATCCACTTGAAAAAGAATAAAAACAACAGGAACCAGCCCCACAGCTCGAGCAAGACGTATTTTTCAACAGAAATATGCTCACGGATAAAAACACTTAAAGTTTATTTCCACTAAGTAAAATCCAATTGTACACAAATTCACTGGTTAAGCGCTTTCATCTGAGTATCTCAGATTTCATCAGAACCAGGTAATACACTTTTTGATGCCCTTTTAAAGTCAATTTGGCGCCAAAAACATATAATTTCTTAAAGGTACATTTCTCATTCTAATTCCAAAAAGTTGCATATACAAGAGATGTCAAAAAAATAACAGTTTCATCATTTTTAGGGGTATTTTAGGGGTGACCAGTCACATGCTTTCAGTTCAGTTTGGAAGGTAATAGGGTTAAAGTTTTGTTGGACCGAATGGTTTTATATAAGGTTGGTTTATGAGTATTCATTTTTGTCTGATTATGTAGGTCAGTGAGTGGTCACTGATGATATCAGGAAGGATTCCTGCATCATAAGAAAGGGGCTGACTGTTTGTTGTTGGGTTTATGGATCCTGGTGGGGGAGGTGATAGTTTGAGAAAAACCATAAAGGTTTATGTGGATAGTCTGGTTGTCTGAGATGCAGTTATTCCAGTCAATATTAAAGTCACCCAGTATTATGCTTTCTTCTGGGTAGTTGGTTGACAGCCAGGAAAGAATATTTTCCGGGATGGTTATGTTACCAGGCGTGAGGTAGGCAGATATTATATAGATAGATTTGTGGGTGTTGATTTGGAGTTTAGAAATAAGGATTTCTGTTCTACTAGTAAAAGGTGGTTGCACATTTATTGGTGTTAATTGCAATTCTGCTTTGTATAGTATTGCTACACCCCCGGCCCTTTTGGTTATACAATCTAATCTCATGATATTGTATTCTGGTGGGGTGATTTCATTGTCCAGTGTTGCAGGTTTTAACCAGGTCTCTGTTAAGCAAAGGATGTCAAAGGAGTGGATATCTAAGAGGGCATGGAGGTGGGCAACTTTATTGTTTAGGCTCTGTATATTGAGGTGAGCTGTAAGGAGGGAGTTTGATACTTTTGTGATGATTTGAGAAGTAGAGTGATTTTGATTGGGAGGGTTGGTGGTGTTTGTAGTGTTGGGGCCAGGGTTTGGATGGATGTCACCATCTAGAAGTGTAACATTTTTAATCCTGTGTGTGATATTTAGGAATTTACAGGGTGTATATTTTGATTTCTTGGGTTGGTCATAGTTGATGTGGACTAAACGATGAAACTTTGGTATTAAATAGGTGGGTGTTGAGGTAATATTAATGTAGTTATGGTAAGGTAGTTGGTCTGTCAGTGTTGCTTGTTTAAGGGACTGACTGTAGTAATTCAAGGTCAAATATTCATATTTAGTTAGTGTATAGGTTATAGTTAGGTAAGATGGCAATTAAGAGGAATAGTTGTTGGTATTTGAGTCTGGGTAAAGAGGCCATGGTGATAGGTTAGGTAATTAAATAAATTGGGGTAAGGTATCTTTAAGAGGAAGAGAGTGGGGAGGTAGTGCAAGCTTTAGTAGTAAGTTAGGATATAGAGTTTGTAATTGATTAAGTACGACTAGAAGTAATGAGTATCTTTAAATGGTGAGTTTCGGTTGTTAGGATGTGATGAGTAGGAGGATGAGATTGGCTAAGTAGGAGTGGGGGTGTGGCAACAGGAGGTTTAAGGTTAGGACCCCTGGGGTGGGTGAGAATTGGGGGTAGGGTAGGGGAGCGGAGTGAGTTCAGACAGGTAAGCGAGTAAGTCAGCAAAAACCTAACAGTAAGCAGCTAACTACTGGGTACCTTAGTTGAGAAGGAGTAGGCCTAGGGAGATGAAGGTAAGTGGTAGCAGAGAGCAAAGCTAGCAGAAAGTAGCAGGTAGAGATAGGGCAGGAAGACCGTTCACAAGCATGGGACAGAACTTTAAATTCTTTGGAGATCAAGGAAGGATGGAAGATTTAGGTGCTATCCTGTGCCATCTAGTGGTCAGATAGAGTTATAACAACAGAGGCAAGTGAGCAGAGAGAGATGTTTCAAGGCTTAGGAAGGCATATATGGTAAGTTTTTTATTTACACAACTGTACTATTCTTACTTTCTATACTGACTTGCCATTTAGTTGCTTTGATTCATTTTGTTTCTATTCTTAGTATTTTCTTCCTTTTCTATGTCTGCAAACCTTTTCCTCCTTTTTATTCGTGATCATAATGATTCCAACACATGCAGAGTTTGGTACTAATGCTGCCTTTTATTCCTCCTAATTCTTTATTTGAAAGCTTTTGGTAGTATCCCCAAATTCCATTATATGCTGTGCACTTTGGATACTTTAACAAGTAATTTGTATTGCTGAGAATATTGCTGTTAGTACTGGAAACACAATGCACAGAGTTCAGCAAATGTAACACTTTTACCATTTCCAGATGGGTAAAATTCCATGCCTGAGATTTAAGACATTGTAGTGAAGGTTATTTTTCAGCTCGCCAATGTGTCTGAGCATGCAGTTGATAAGGTCATAGAGGAAATACAAGGCGACAAAGTCTTGTGCCCTTTAACACCTTGTCAGAACCCACTTTCATACTGAACTTCCTGTCTTGAAAGGACCATGTCATCAAAGCTAGGGGTTAATTTGTGAATACCTGTATGATTATCCGGCTTCTGTTTTTGAAGGATGGTAGTGTATTACACTGTTTAATTTGCAATGGTAATCTGTTCTCAATGTGGTAGTGTTGCTGTGTAATGAATCCCTCTCTCCTTTGTAATCTATCTGCTGTTGAATATTTAGATACCTTGGTCTGGTGTTTGTGAGGATACAAAATATCCAGGACTACTAAGTCTCTAATGGCTCTGAAGGCAAGACTTTTAGATCAGGAGTCTGTATGACATTGAATAAAGGGACAGTGCTTCCAGTCTTCTGTGTTAACTTAAGGTTCTTATGCCAGTGATGGTCTTGTTTAGGAACTTCTGGGATCTTTCTAGATGTTTGATATATCTAGTGAGGTGCATCCCAGAGGGGTCATCATATTTGATAACTGGTGTAATCAGTGCTGAGTGGAATGGGGCAATTACCTTTTTGGATCTGGAAGATATCCCCTTGGTGATTAGCTGCATTAAGTAGAAGACCTTTAACTGTCGTTAGTTCTCTCTGTTTTGGCCATCCTCTATCAACCCAAGTGCAAAGGTCTCTAACAGCATTCTCATTTTGGAATGGGGTATAGTTTGTGTTGTGCGCTCAGTAGAGAGATGGTTTACCAGATGTGACTGTTGCACATTCTGGCATTTAATTTAAGCCTGTTTTTAGCATGACAGATGTTTTATAAATGCAAGTTCTTGTTTATAGGACTTGACAGTGGCTCCCAATTTGCAGTTGTCCTCAAACTTGGTTTGTGGTCTAGAGGTTAGAAAAGTAAATGGCAAACAAAAGGGATCTTGGCATGGAGCCGTGCAAAGTGCCACTGTTTACCTTCACACTCTTTGAGGCACCTGCTACCCGCACCATAGGATTTGTGTCCCTTATCCAGTTTGCTATCCATCTTTACTTACTAACTATATGAGCATAGGGGGTATAGTGTCAAAGGCCATGGCTGGTTCACAGTGTACCATATGGCTGCCGCTCAGCTTGTGTTACTGTATCGGAGGACTTAACCAGCTTAATTAGAATCTACCCTTAAAGCTAAAGTGCTGCAGGTCTAATGTGATGAGATTTTTGTCCTGTTTAGTCAGGTCACTTATGTGCTTCATGGCTTTGCATATGAGTGTTCTCTGGATAATGGGCCTGTAATTCCCAGGGTTAGTGGTGTGGCCTTCCTTGTGGATTGGCATCACCATTGCTATATGCCAGCGGACAAAGCCATTGACTCAGGTTAAATAGCATGTGTGGCTCTGCCATGGTTTGCCTATGGAGGAGATACTTAAGTTTGAGTGTACCTTTAGTACATGATCTTAGACATTTGGAGGGTCTGAAAGGTAAGTGAGCTTTGAGTAGTCATTTCTTGAAGAATTTATAGTTGTCTTAAGCTTCAAATGCTAACTTTGGTTCACGAGTTGCCCAAGTATTCCTAATGTTGTAGTCAACATTTTGACACTCTCTTAATTTGAAGGTCCTTGGACCTGCTGTATATTGAAGGATTTTTTTCTTTTATTGAAAAGTTTATTTATACTGGTGGACCACCATGCTGCCAGGTGTGATATGCTTATGACCGAGGACTTGTACACTAAAAGGCAAATTAATGTGGCAAGACTGTTGCATTAGGAATTGTACAAACACTACAATATAGAAGTAGCTGAGAAGCATTGGAAATATGGACTACAGAGCATTATAGAGAATGATGGTGTACATCATATGGGATCACCCACTACCAACAATTCAACAAATAGATGCGAGAAAATCGTATAATAGTCCATGAAAAAGGCAAAAAGTAGCATTGATTGAAATTGATTCTCCTAGCAATACGTGTTCCACATACAGAGATAAAAAAGTCATAAAATATTAAGATTTGCAGACAGAAATGAGAGCAATGAGAAAGAAAGATATCCAGACAATTCCACTAATAGTAGAAGCAATGGGTCTCATAAAAAAGGAATTTACAGCAAGAATTTACAGTCCATACTTAGACATGCTACCATTACATGCAACTCCAAATGAATTACAGGAGGTGTCAGTTATGGGCATATTGCAGGTGTTGTGAAAAGCACTTTTGGCTAATATCAAAGACTGAAACATTACTCATTTCATGAACTTTAATCATAACTGATGTGGGAATGGGGTCCATTTATGTCATGGTGTTAGAAACCCAAATTATTTGGAAAAATTAAACCATGAGAAGCAATAAATTGCTAGCTGGTTTTGTTTTAGGATGATTTGGAGCTCAGTGAATTCTGTTTGTGAGTCCTTGGGGATCTGCGTAGAGGTGATATGGTCCTAACAACTGTGGAGACATGCTACCACAGTTGCCTTCAGTCCTGAAAACCTGGTTAGGTGCAAAACTCAAATCTGGAGGAAATGCTTTCTGAACATTTAAACCAAGTTTCAGTAATTACACAGATGTGAGTGACCACCACATTCAATAAAACTCAGTTTGGCATCTTGTTGAAACGTATGGCACTGAGCACAGCTACATTAGTTTGATCCTGGTTTGGATTGGATTTGATATGTTATGTTGGGATGTCCATCAGCTGGACTCTGATGAAAAAGGCACTATGGGGGCAGCAAGGGCTTCAGCCTGTATGCTGAAGCCTTCAGACCATCCTTGGCAAAGCAAGTAGGGCTGCTGAACATCTCTTCCCATGCTGATGCATACTGGATCCTCCTGCAATGACATCAGCTATTGCTAGTTGTTGAAACCAGTTATCTTTTCTTTGTACATAGACCTCATTGATGGAGCAGGAAGTATTACTCTTGGGACCATAGGTTTTGCCTGCATTGGCGTCATGCATGGAGAGCACCAGCATATGTCTCTGCATACCCCTCAGGGTTTTTTGTGGCAAGTCATTCACGCTGACATGGACTGCCACAATGTTTTTGTCATATTTACCAGGTGAAAGGTCCTTGAGTGCTCTTGATTTCTGAGATGAGGCACCTGAAAGACAACCTCCTGTCATTTTGTCTGTTCATCCTTGTAAGAGTAGGGTTGGTGTATCTGATAAGTCACCAATCACTAAAATGTTTTTATATGTAGCATGGTTCTGTGTACTGGATCTAGAATGATTTGCATCCTGGTGAATCTTATTTTCAAGTGTGCCGGAAGGTGAGGTGGACATTTGGTAGAAGGATTTGGCTAGGACTTCCTTACAACTTCATTATAAGATATTTTAGTGTGGGTTGGTCTAGAGTGTTGTGGAAGTCAGTGCCACTCCTAGTAGGTGTCCTTTTGTGAGAGTGTGGCCTTTTTATTAAATACTTGCAGTGGAATATGTTGTACTCCTGTAAAGTTAATTATCTGTGCACATCAGACCGTTGCTATGCTGCCTAATGATACCAAGTGCTATGAAGCTGGCAACAGAAGGAAGAGTAACAAGTTGTCATTCCATTTTACTCAGGGGATTAGGAGAATTTGTTTGAACACACTAAGTGTTATATTCAGGTATTTAGACTTCACTGTGAAGGAAACTACTAGTAGTACTAATTAACTGTTTAATATGTGTTATGCTGAGCAACTACTAACTGCCAAGGGCAGCATGGGTTAACTCCAAGCTTATTTTGCTGAAGTAGAACAGCTGTAGGCTGATTGAAGCTACTATGTGGACAAGTTGTGCATGATGTGGCTCGTTGTGCAACTGCAGGCAAAACTGTCTGTTCTACTGATACCGCAGATCACATTAATTATTGGTGATTTGAGGAGGTTGGGAGGTACAAGGAAAACCATTCCAAGATATCTGTGTCTGTTCACTGCATGGTTAAATGTGACTGGACAGTGAGCAATGCCATGCAAAAATTGGCAGTTTATCGCAACACAGAAGAGCTAAGAAAATTCAAATAAGCACATTGGCTAGTAGCAAAATGACATCCTTTGAGGCTCTACAAATTAGATGCATAGAAATGGTTTATCCACTCACTATTTATTTATTTATTTCACATTTGTTAACCGGGATAGTCCAACTGGGTAAGAAATTACCCATTTTCAGTGGAGACCCGAGTGGAAAAGCCTCGAACAAAACATACAAATACATACAAATAGAGACAAGTTAACAATATAAAGAGCAAAACAAACATGGATCCAATGGATAAGAAAAATAAATATAATCCAAAGAATAGTACATAGCTATGTACAAGTTCAGAAGAAGGAAAGCGCAAAAGAAGATAGGAGTAGAGAAGGAAAGTGCAAAAGAAGATAGGAGTAGAGAAGGAAAGTGCAAAAGAAGATAGGAGTAGAGGAGGAATGAAGTGATCTAGAAGGAGGAGAAAAAAAAAGAGCAGTAGGATAAAGTAAATATATAAAGAGGGAGGGTATAGAAAGAGCAGTAGGATAAAGTAAATATATAAAGAGGGAGGGTATAGAAAGAAGAGCAGTAGGATAAAGTAAATATATAAAGAGGGAGGGTATAGAAAGAGCTGAGGGTATAGAAAGAGCTGTAGGATAAAGTAAATATATAAAGAGGGAAGGTATAGAAAGAAGAGCAGTAGGATAAAGTAAATATATAAAGAGGGAGGGTATAGAAAGAAGAGCAGTAGGATAAAGTAAATATATAAAGAGGGAGGGTATAGAAAGAAGAGCAGTAGGATAAAGTAAATATATAAAGAGGGAGGGTATAGAAAGAAGAGCAGTAGGATAAAGTAAATATATAAAGAGGGAGGGTATAGAAAGAAGAGCAGTAGGATAAAGTAAATATATAAAGAGGGAGGGTATAGAAAGAAGAGCAGTAGGATAAAGCGGGAGGGTATAGAAAGAAGAGCAGTAGGATAAAGCAAGATAAGAAGAGGTATTGATAATAAGTCTAGTGGAGAAATGGGAATATGGAAAGGGAAGAGTTGAGTTAAGTATGATGGTTACAGGTACATATAGGGTTGTTATGGAGGTACAAAATAAGGTCATGTTTGAAGGTAGGAAGAGAGGTATGACTTCTAATATGGAGTGGAAGATTATTCCAAATAAGGGAGATGAAGTGTTTATAAAGTATTTTACCTATGTTAATATTCCATTTATAGACTTGTAGAAAGAGTTTATCAGAGCTGCACAGGGATCGGGGAGGGGTGTACCAGGAGATCAGGTTGGACAGAGATGGACAGTCAGAGTTAGAAATAAGAATTCTGAAAGCTTGGATCAACCGACATTTGGTCAGAAGGTGTGGGAATTTGAGCCAATGTAGTTTGTTGAGAGCAGAACAGTGATGGGATTTATAGGGGTTGCTGGTGACAACTCTAGCAATTTTGTTATAAGTTTGGTCAAGTTTTGCCAGCAGGTTATATTGTAAATTGGAAAATAGAGGGGAGCCATAGAAGAGGGCGGGGAGGAGAAAGGATTGGGCTAGCAATAGTTTACAGTTTGAGGTCAGGAATTTGCTGTTTCAATATAAAATGCCCAGTTTTTGGTGCGTTTTCTTTATAGAATGAAGTATGTGGAAGTCTAGTTTGAGCTGGTCATCAATGATGACACCTAGGAGTTTAGTGTATAAATCTGGTGATATGATGGTGCCATTTAGTGAGGATACTCTAACACTAGAGTTAACCCAATAGAAAACCTCAACTAGATTACTAATAATCACCAAAGAAAAAGTGTTAGAAGTGTATTAGAGAGTTTACCAGTAAAGTTGTCTGTTCAGGTGGTGAGAGTCTAGCATTTCTCATTGTATTTTACTTTTTGTTCAGAGAGATTTGGGTTACAAACTCTGGCCGTTTACTTTTTATTGTATTTTGAGTGTTGGTCTGTATACTTACTGTATTATTCCTCAGGGAATTGCTGAGTAATAGGTCTTTTCATTATGGATGCTGGGATTTAGATCATATGTCTTGTAAACTCTGCCATGTGGCGAGTCACTTTTTTTCAAGTCCTGTTTCATAGTTGAAGGTGCTTACTGTTATGCATGCCATAAATGGGTTCTCTTATAAAAATTTGCACATTTTACAATCCTAACCTTTTTCTCCAGAATTCTGTTCCCTCTCTAAATTCTGAGAAGTAGGGTTAAACTGAGCTGGACAAAATTGATGATACTGACATTACAGGTGGTAGAGTTGCTTTATGTGATTGTTTAAATGTCATATCCTTGTTTCGTAGCTGTGAGAGGTGGTGCATTTGGCCAAACTGGTGAACCCTCTAGTATTAAAATATGAAAAAGTATCCCATCATAGGGAAGCATGCCTTCAGGTTGAATGGGGCAGAGCTAACTAGCGATGCTGTTACCTTCTGTCAGTACACAGAGACATCTGTATAAGCTTTTAATTAATTGCACAGCGCCAGTGTAACTTTAATGCTACACCATAATAATCAACCAAACTGGCCTTGTAGCATTAAGACCCATAACCGAATCAGTTTATACTGCGGTTTAACATTTCATATGTTTTAGTAGCCTAGAACTTTAGTGAAAGGGGTGTTTTGTGGCCTTGCCTCATCTCCCTACATCCTGAAGCTCTAGACTGAGTTCAGGTTGACTTTGGTGTAGCACAAGTTTGTTTGTCCATCTAACTGTGGTTCAGGTAAGCCATGTGTCTGCAGTGTCACCTCAAAAAAAGGTCTTGTTAACCTAGTCAAATGCCTTAGGAGCATCAGGCTTTGTTTCCAGCAAACACAGATGTATTTTCTTATAGGAAATTTCCAAGATGGAAGTTCCCATTTCCAGTGGAATCCAAAATAGAATAGCTCCAAAAACTTAGTAAAAACTAAAAATGTGTGTTATCGCCTTTGGTTATATGTAAATGTACTGTTGGTGAACCCTGCCATCACACAAAACTGTGTCCTAACCTGAAATGCAGACTACAGCGTGGTAATCCACAGATTTTGTTGGCTTTAAGCATGACCTACATATGTAGCCGAAATGTACAAGGATATTCAGATAACCTGTAGAGTCAACAGTGTATGTAAATGTGAATGATGCCACTAAAATGTAAGTTTTAGAAAATCTGCAAAGGACAAAGAAATGGACTAAAAATTAAAATTTGCATTAAAAAAAATCTGTGCTCTTTCAAGTTGTATGTAAATTGATGCATGGTTTTCCTTAACCAGTAACGTGTTAAATCGTATTACACCAGAGGATCTTTTTTTACACCCCCCCCCCCCAGGTATCTTAAAGGCCTTCATTTTCAATGATGTATTTTTTAAAGCATGTGATGGTTCCACGTAATTACTGCAGAACTGGGTGTTCCCTGTGGATATGATTAATGTGACTTATCTTTTAGCTATTCTCTTTAACTCTGAGGCTTCTTGTTAGCTTGATTATTTGTTGTTTTTGGACCCACTATTTATGAACAACTTTGGTTTAAGTGCCGTCATGCATTTGAGTGGCTAACTGCATGGACCACTTACATGTAGGAGTAAAGTTAACCTAGTTTGGGTACAGACAGTATTGCATTAAAACACTGTGGGTGTATTTTCGGCTTTGCCCATTATGGTGCAAACTGGGAAAACCGAACTGCATGAGTAACCTATAATCCTGTGCACTTGTTTAAGTTGTAGCTGCCAACTTGGCAGATTGAAGTTTTGTTTTAACTGCAAACATTGTATTGCTGATTTCTTTATGTGTTCTCCTGGTGAAGATGGTCTTATTTTTCTATACTAACAATGAAATTACTTTGGAAAAGAGCCGAGTATACTCCTTGACTGAAATACCACTGATGCATGTATTGTGCATAATTTAAATGTTATACACGTATGTGTATAGATTAAATGTGGAAATATACAATTGTTTGTGGATTTTGTTAGTAAATCTTTCATAGCTGGAACTTTTCTCCTTTGGTCTTCATTACAAATGTATTGTTCTTAGTTAATGGTCAAAAATCAATATGTAGTATAGCCTGGCTCATTGCTGTTTTGAGAATAAAGCCCTGACTACACCCCAGATTGACCCATGTTTGAGTAGTGCTATGGAAAGATAAAAGAGCAGTGAAAGGGAGTGGGAATGAGTCACTGGTCATCTCACAAACCCATTTGGAGGGAGATGATTCGGCCCATTCATTGCCTCACACCAGCAAGAACACTGGGCTTAGTTGGCAACATTTGAGTCTAGGTGATACTGTGCGGCCAGTAAAACAAATGAGGATAGTCATTTGTGCTTACCCACGCATGCTATGTGCCTTTCCACGTAGCGGTGATCGTGGTGTCACACCCTCCATGAGGTGGAGGTACACTGCGCAGTGAGCAGTGTCAGCAGGACTACTAGAATAGCCCACTGCCTAAAGCTCTTACCTTGGCCAGAGAACAAATGTGCCACAAAGCTTTCAACCTGTGTGGGGAATGAATGGGTGTGCATTATGCTACAGAGGAGGAATAAAAGGGCCATTGTTATGTGAGAAGATTAACAAATAAGTGGATTGTGTGCGCAGAAATAAATTATGGTATGGAATTATTTTTTGTTTATTCAGTTAGAAATGTGTGACTGACATCTCATCCTTGCTTCATTGCACAGACGTGCAGAAACCACCAAAGTCCATAAGGTACTGCACTGCTACTTCCTGGATGTGGTGGGGCTTCATGCAGATAGAAGTATGAATGGAAGAGCATTTTGTACCCAAAATGTTTTTCCTCTCTGTTCATCAGTTGCATTATTTTTAATTCATCTTTCTGCTAAAAATAGAATGTAGATGTCATAGGCAGTAACAACATAATTGTAATATTTGAAGCATATTAAACCATTAGCTGTACCTGCAATTCCTTAATTATTGTCTTATATTTTAATTATATTTTCTTTGTTTCACATGAGGGGTCATTTAAAGGAAATACAAGCTGGCAAGTATGGACTTCCCCTGCTGGATCTGGACATAATTTCTAAGAACATGTGAGCAGACCTGGATGAGGGGGCATCCTCTGCATTCTTTGTCAGGATTTCTCTAGGAGCTTGACAAGTTAGGGGAGTTGGCTCCTGACTGGACTTATTGGGTGATGCCACATATGGTGGGCACATTTTAAAGATGTGATTCCACAAAACCTGAAACATCCAAATTGATACGGCTTTAAGGATTGCACCATGTGGATGAATAAATTCCCAATTAACGCAAGCATTATTTTGGTAAAAGTATAACTTTTTAAAAAATTTTTTTTTCATTCCATTATACCTCCTTTAGCCTGGCCACCGATGCCTCACGTCCAAGCCTGATCTCCCAGCATTCTCCTATTCCCTTGGACTTACTCCAGTGTTGCTGGGGCCAGTTGTGGATTGTAAGGATGTCCTGGCAGCTTAGCCATCTGTGCTACTGTCCAGTGTATATTTTTATTTTATATGCCCTACTCACTTTTCCATTTTCCTGGCCCTCCTTGGACCACAACTCTCCTTGAAGCGTCATCAAAGAGCAATCTTCACCACAATGTCATTTTTCCAAGCCACTAATTGAACCTGGGTGGGTTGGGCCATGGGTATTTGTAGCTCTACAGCTGTAAAGTATAACCTTGTGTGAAATGTTCCTTGTCCAGAGAGAGAATCCAGTTCTCTTTGGAGTTTTTCAGAAAGTGTATGTTTTATGTCCTGGATTTGCTTAATAGGTCCTTGATAAGGCAGATGAGCCTTTACTAGCTTTACTTGTCAGTGAGGAAATACAGCACTGTAAGGCTTGTGGAGCAATAGCATCCCCTGCAAGTTCATTTTTAAAGGGGGACAAGGGACCTGGGCAGTGTGAGTTGGAGTAGCTTTACTGTCTGCCTCTTGCCTATATCTGATGCAACTGACTCCTTTTGCTAGGGATATCAAGGCTATACTCCTGTCTACAACTTTTGGAAAAGAGACCTTGTATTTCTGGATCTGAAATCTTTTGAAAGGCTTTGATGCACTACACCATTCAGACGTAATAGAAAAGCTAAATAAATTGGGAATAAACCCGTGCATCACCCACTGGATTGCCAAGAGGCTGACAGTAAGTAGATAATCAAAATAAAGGAAGTTACCTCCACAAAGAGACCAGTCACCTGTGGAGCCCCCAGGGTTCTGTGCTGAGATCTCTGGTATTTGGCATTTAATTTTCTAAAATAAATACCAATGCACAAAAGGCTCTGGCTGACTTAAGTTTACAGATGGCTGTCAACTAGGAGCAGTCATTAACTCCTCAAATGGCTTGGCCATCTTGCAGGAAAGTTTGTCTCTAGTAACTGGTGCCAAAATCATGGACTGACACTTAATGCAAAAAAATGCATTATTAAATCCTTTCAGAAGTCATTGTTAACTTGTGTGGAGAGTGACCTTACTTTTGATCAGCATGTCTCTATTGTTGTAAGAAAGGCCTTCTGCATTGCACAACCTGACACAGTTTTAAACAAAGGGATTATGTCTCAATCTAGGAAGTCTTTGTCCCCCTTTACGTAACCTTCATTAGGCCAGTCGTTGAATTTAATGAACCCTTTGGCATGTCTGTCCAGACACCTGCAAAAACTGGAATGACCACAGAGATACCTTACTAAAAGGATACAAGACCTAAACAACTGCATTGACCGACTCAAAGCCCTGTCACTATGCTCTGTCATGCAGACTTCTAAGAGGTGACCTGTATACAAGGCTTCTCTGACCCATTACTGATAGATTTACTACACATCAGCACATCAAATGGCATCAGAAATACTCTGTCTAGGAATCTAAACATCTTCTGCAACATCAAGAGAATGGTTTGGAGGGGCAGGTGCATCTTGCAGAGGAAACTGGTGCTATGGAACAGACTCCCCATCAACAAAACAAAATTCATCCCTGTCCATATTCAAGTGCAGTTTAATGGATGGGAAAAGGAATATTTACCTTAGGACTGCCACTGTACTACTAATTGATAGATGCAGTTCCTATATCATTTATTCTATGCATGGGTCCCCTCAAAATCTGTGGTATGATCCCAGTTATTCTCATTAGGGGTAATATATAATTATTGACCATGGGATGGGGATGGCCAATCTGTAACCAAATGGGTAGGTTATTTCCAGCACAAAAAAGGAAATTGGCTAGACTTAAAAAGGCCCGCAAGGACAGCTAGCCTAGTACTTACCTATGAACCTAAGAGTTCCTATGAACCTAAGAGTTTAGTGAGGTCCGATGGAGGAAGTGTTGTTCTGCGTTGGCAGTATCACTAATATCTTTAGAGGTCCTGTGGAGTATGGGCATTGGATAGAAGTCTGGAGTGAAATTGGCATTAAATTTGCTTTCAATAATTTTAATAATGTCTTTTGGGCCCGAATAGGAGGCTCCAGTATGAATATATTCTAAGCAATGTATGGTATTTGTTTTGTCACATAGCTAAAGAAGATTTGTAATTAACTTTTGCTTCAGAGGTCAGCCTAACTTTGTGGGCTCCTTCGGTAGATGTGACAATGTTGGGATTTTTTTTTAATGCTTTTGATACCCCTGAAGATGAGTTTTGGATCTACAAAATAACTTTTCTTTTGTGTATGCTTATGGTGGTGGATGACCTGGGTGATTTGATTTTGAATTCCCCGTGTTGACTGTGGTAGGGGCTGCTAGCTCTTTGCATTTTTCTAGTAGGTGTAAAAGTACTTGGTGTAGCTTGCCACTGTGTTGAGGTAGAGAGGTTTAGTCATTAGTGAATTTTGATATTTTGTTTCATAGGTTGAGGGTGGAATGTCTGCAGCCCCTAAATTCAGTGGGGTTAGCTGTAGGGGCCTTTGAAAGTTTAAAGGAGAAGGTCACAAGTTTTTGGTCAGACTTCAGTCTGGAAGGACATAGCAGAGGAGTAGTGCAAGAGGTGGCCATATTTGAAAGAATCAGGTCAAGAATGTTGTGCCTTCTAGTAGGTTTATTTACCAGCTACATGAGAGGATTTTTTTTGCTAAGCCTAGGAATTTTGGTCCAGTCCTACATTGGAGGTATAGGTCTCTCAGTTTATTGAATGGTAGTTAATTGCACAAAATAAGGCAGTTTGATCTGTAGTTCAGTGAATTCAGTATGAATTCTAAGAATCTGCATGGAGTTAACATATTCCTTGACAAACATGGAGACTCTACTGCAGTTGCTGTTGGGCCTGATGGCATGAAAAGTGCAAAGTCATGGTTTTGGGGGAAGTACTGTCTTTACATTTAAATAAAGTTTCAGTAGTGATGCAGACATGGATGTTTTCCAAATGCTGGAGTGCCTCAGGCCATGTAACTTACTGAGAGAAGTAGAATGAAGTATCCACCAAGCACAAATAAATCGATGCTCAAAGGAAAAAATGCTTTAATAAGCACTGTAAAAAACACTCCAATACAAAGACCGGGTCTAGAAATACAAAAGCAATAGTGATATCCACTATTGTTTTGTACTTCATCAGACCCCCTTTGTATTGGAGTGTTTTTTACAGTGCTTATTAAAGCATTTTTTCCTTTGAGCATTGATTTATTTGTGCTTGGTGGATACTTCATTCTACTTTTCTCAGTTTATTTGGCTGTTTGGCTCACTATTTTTTATTAACTTACTGAGAGAGCCACTTTAATGTGAATGATTTTTGGGACTGATATGTTTTGTTAGAGTGTCTCTCAACTGGACTCTTCCTAAAGAAATCACTGGGGGTGGGGGGGCAACCAAAGGCTTTTGCAGATGATGTGAAAGCTTTGAAATGAGAAGCGAGCTAGACTGTCAAGCATCTCATTCCATGCTGACACCAGCTGGATTCCCCTGGAGTGACAGTGACTATATAACCAATTATTGAAGTCTGTTATCTGTGTGTATGAGGTGAATGAAGGCTTCCACTCAAGACTTTATAACATGTATGGAATATTCTGACATCTCTGCACATTCCTCAAGTTCACTACCATGTCATAGTTGTATTTGTCAATAATTGGGGTCCATGGGTCCCTTATAACATCAAAGATCCTGGCGCCTGAAAGACAACTTTGTCCAGCCTCGAGTGACTAGTCAGTGTGCATGACAGTAGTCGCCTATCACTGAACAGCAGCAGTAAAAATATTTTTAAAAGTTTAGCTTTAGCGTGACTATTTATGGAAGGTATGCATGCGGTGAACGAGTGGCCTGATTTTGTTGAGCTTTTGTCGTCATAACTTAGGAAGTTCTGGAAGTGATTGTTTTACCACTGTAGCTAAAGAAATTTCATGCGATTAGGAATGGGTCACGATGGAAGTGCATGAAGCTCACAGGGAAAGTTTTATAGGTGAGATAAAAATCTGCAGATTAATTAGGCACTTACACCTCTCTCAGATAACACTATTAGTGTTTAGTTTAATGTTATCTGTGAGCATAAGGTGGTTTGTACACTGTCTTAGGAGACTTTGTGCTAAAAGGCTGGCAACAACGGTGAAACTAGCAGGCTGACCTTCCATCTTAATCCAGTGCAGGCTGACCTTCCATCTTATCCAATGCTTAGGTGTTTGGAAAAGTAAAGAAAATGCAGGACTAAGCAAGTAGGACAAATGTGAAAGAGGGTATCTCGGACTTTAGCAGTCAAAGGGGAAGAAACTTCCCCATCTGATCATCCAGTGCTACCAGTATAAGTAGATAAGGTGAGATCATGAGGAGATGCCAAAGGCCAATTTTATAGTAGACTGGTAACTCAGGAGCTACAAAGTTTAAAAGTGCAATACTGATTGGCTTGGTGGGCACTCAGAATTCTAGTTCTGTGGAATACTGTAGGAGGACTGCTGTATTTAAAAAGCTTAAGGGGAAAGACTTGGTGTGCTTAATGACAGCAGCTGATATAGAGGCAAAGCTGGTTCAACCGTACGAGGAAAAAAAGACTTCTGCAAAAGAGCAGAAGCTATTTGGCTTTGTGCTGCCGTATACCGTAAATCCACATTCTCCCAAGCTCTTCAAGGGGGGAAAAAATGTCCACTCGGGCACACCAACAAGGTAGACGGACAGATAAACGGCTCCTCCCCACCTGCCCCTGGCTCATCAGTCGAAGAGCAAAATGATAAAACAGTGATCAGGATACTGGGGCCAGTCAGGGCCAGTTTCTGTGAGCTGCCCCAACCCTCTTTTTCTCACATATTGTTTCTATTTAAAAAAAAAAAAAAAAAAAAAGATTGATGTGATGATGTTCAGTCTCACCGTTCATTCTTGCATATGGTTCGGAGCCGATCTATTGGCTCAGAGTCGGGTGCTTTACTGGCTGAAGATCTCAGAGTAGCTCAAGGCCAGGTCCCTATCCCATGATGCTCTCCATCCTACCTCAGATCTAATTTGCCGCTGCAACAGATCGGAGGTCGTCTGAGAGCTCGGGCCAGTTTGTGACAAAATTTTATAATTTTTTTTCTAACCTTTCTGCTTTATAGATAGAAATCACTATTTATACAATCTGAAGTAGTTAACTTCATTTTATCTGCAACCTGTGGGTATTTGGATCCGAGCAGGCAACTTTTTTTCTAGCATCTGCTCCAAGCTCTGAGCTCCTCCCCCTACCCATAATGCACTACCATCTCCTACCTTCCCTCAGATCTCATTTGCCGTGCCAGTAGTGTGCATCGTGGTCTCCTTCGCTCTGAGCTCAGGGATAGTAAGTTTTATTAATACTTAGTCTCTTTGTGTGTCTGAGTTGATTGTTTCCCTACCTCCCCCACTAGTATATCGCTTGTTCGTCGGTTAGTCAAAAAAAAAAAAAAAGTTTTTATTGTAAAACTCAGTAGAGTAGTTGTTAGGCCTACCCTTCCCCTATGTGTGTTTTGTGTCTGGGGATTATTAGGTAGTGTTTTTTGGTGCAGGACCATGGTTGATCAGCCAAAATCTGTGTTTAAGAAATGCACAGAATGTGGCCATAAGCTCTCCCTGGCTGATGGTCACTGTGTGTTTGTTTGGGAGTGTCACATTTGTCAACACAATGTGCTATCTGCACTGGGTTCAATCCTAGAGCCCTCATGGATCGGAAGGCCAAATTTAGTAGCTAAAGGCCTTCTCCTCGCATCCATGCTGGAATCTGCCACGGCCTCGGTACCTAATACTCAACCTCTCACCCAGACAGGGACTCAAACTCCCTCTTCTTCTGGTGCTGGTGCAGCTGACAAGGAGAAGGACAGAGAAAGGCGCAAGGAGGAGAGGGACAAGAAAAGGGACAGACCTTGCAAGAGATCCCCAGACAGGGAGCTCTTCCTTAGTCCCTCTTCTAAGTCCATGAGGCCGGTTTCTCCATGGCTCCCGGTCTCCTCTTTTTTCAATGGAATTGTTGGAACCTTTGGATCTGAGGCCTTCCTCCCCCTCATTGTGCAGACCAGCCAGATCCGAGTAAGTGGCTTCTTCACAATCGAATCTGAGCTTATCAGACTTAAACATGGACAGGATGATGCGGAGATTCATTCAGACCCAAATACAGATGTGAGTCTTGCCAGGCCCCTCTCCCTCTGGAGGGGAGACCTCCATGCCATTTTTCCACCCCATCTCTCCTTCCCTGATCCGTGCTTCGGGGCTCTTGGATCCGAGGATTTTTGGAGCTGGTTGCTCGGCGCCGACGGTTCCCCCAACCTAGACTCTGGCTGTTACCTTGAGTTCCTCGGATCCGACTAGTTCAGATCCGAGTGACTCTTGGAGCTGCAGACAGGGAGTCGGACCTGAGGGAATGGATTCTTCTACTCCGCCCTTTTTGGATCCGACCCGTTTCCTCTGACCTCAGGCTACCCTTGCTTCAGCTCTGGTCCCTGCTTTGGATCCGGGGAGGGCGACTTCCTTGCTGGGTACCAAGGAGGTGCGCTCTCCTTCGGCCTTCGAAGTGGTGGAGAGGGTTCTCTCCCAGGGATTGAGACCCCATCCCATCCACTCTGATTCCACCCAGACACCCCTGGATTTGGTAAAGACTCCCTTCATCTTGTCTCAGGGACAGCCCATGCCAGAGGATCCCCAGGTTATTTCCCCTGAGGAACCCCCTGCGGCTCACGAGTCCTCTTCTGAGAGTCCCACTAAAGAGTGCCACCATAAATGCAAGTGCAAAAGGAGGCACTTGGACTCCCCAGAGTCCCTCACTACGGACACTGACTTACATGAAGGAAAAGGTTCCCCCAGGTCACCTCCCAAAGACGTCTCCTTCTGAGAAATCATGGAGATAGTCCACCAGAGGGGAAGTTGGTCAGCCCCAAAACCTTCTGGGGATGAGTCAGTGTTCCTGGAGGCCTTTGGCACGGGCTCATCTACATCCTGGGTGTCCCTGCCAGCGGACACCTTGGTGGACCTTATCACCATGCGGGCATAGAAGGAGCCTGACACCGTAGAGCCCATCCCCAAACGCCCCAACAAAATTTTATCTCCCTCTTCCGACAGACAACCTTGGTCAAAAGGAACCCTAGTTGACGCTATGTTGGTTGCAGCAGTCACCAAGAAGGAACTAGCATAGGAGAGTTCCTCAGTCCACCATCCAGACAAGGAGTCCAGGTTGGTGGATAGGTTTGGGAAGCACATTTATTCCTCAGCAACCTTTTCAATCCTTGAGCTGAACTATTTGGCTCATGTGATCCACTTCAGCAGACCTTGCATTGGAATTTGCTGAGTCACCCCCAGAGTCTTTATCGCTGCAGGACAAACAGTTGTTCTCTGCGAAAATGAGTCAGTCTCAAATACATCTATGCGGCTCCTTTCCCATGCCACGGAAGGAGCGGCTAGGGCGGCCGGGACAGGCATAGCCATGAGGCGTCATGCCTGGCTCAGGTTGTGTCAGTTCGCGGACCCTTTCAAGATGTCGTTTATTAACGCTCCCCATGATGATTCTTCCCTTTTTGGGAAGACCGTACGTGACACACTTGTCCAGAGCGAAAAGGACAGGAAGACTTTGTCTGCCGTCAGGATCCACTTCTCTAACCCTCAGCGGTCCTTCTCTAGGAATCAGAGGGCAAAAGAAGATGTGGTTCCGAAAATCTGTTTTCTTGGGATTCTCAGGACAACTATTCCTCCAGAGGCAGAGGGGGACAGGATCGACGCCGACCCAGAGGTAGAGGGGGGTCCCAGGAATTTTGGGTCTAGGGAACCTTTTTCTGATGGACCCGGTCAGCAGCCCTGAGGGGTTGCCCGGCTGTCCTACTCTGGAGGCAGTCGGGGGAAGATTGTCCTTACACCCAGCAGCATGGGAGTACATTACGCCAGATCGCTGGGTGTTACAGATTATATCCAGAGGTTACAGTATCCCATTTGTTGCCCCTCCAAATATTCCAAAACACCTCCCGGGTGTTCCACTCGCTCACAGGGAGGCCACAGCTCTAGAGGTCTCAAAGCTGCTTCTCAAAGGAGCCATCGAACAGGTCCCCCCAACCAGTCCGGATCAGGCGTCTACTCAAGGTTCTTTTTAGTACCACACCAAGATCCACAGAAGCTCCAGGATGTTTCTGCTCTTCTGGCTGGGAGCCAGTCATTTTTAGTTCAGAGCCCTACCCTTCAGTCTCACCACAGCCCCCAGGGTGTTCACCAAGGTAATGGCAGTTGTAGCAGCTCACCTGAGGCTTCAGGGTATTCCGGTATTTCCTTACCTGGACGACTGGCTCTTCGCTGCGCCCAACAAGCGTCTGCTTTGTCTGGCCCGAGACTAGTTCATTCAGTTGGCAGCTCTATTAGGGATTACAGTCAATATTCAGAAATCCCTATTGCAACCAGTACAAGTTTTAGACTTCATTGGGGCATGGCTACACACTTTGCAGATGAAAGTATTCTTAACTCCAGACAGGATCTTACACCTCTGGTGCCACATAGCGAACTTCAAGTCTCCAAAAGCGAGCGAGGTTCTCCGGGCACTGGGCTCCATGGCTGCCTCCATATCAATTCTCTTGTGCGCTCCTTCATATGCGGGTTCTTCAATGGACTCTGGCTATTCAATGGTCTTGGCTAGACCTGCCCATGGAATTTCTGATCAGGATCAGTCACGTTTGCAGGATGTCCCTTCTTTGGTGGTTAAATTCACCGGAGATATTAGGGCACCCCTTCGCATCATCTCCAGTCCAAGCCACAGTGACCACGGATGCCTCTCAACTCAGGTGGGGGGGGGGGACACTGTTCGGGAAGGACAGTCCAAGGCACGTGGTCCCAGTCAGAGACCAAGTTGCACATAAATGTTCTAGAGATGAGGGCAGTGCTTTTAGTATTGGAAGCCTTTCACACTGTCCTTCCTCTCGGATTGATTACAGTTCAGTCAGACAACATGTCTGTTGTCTGGCATATCAACAAGCAGGGGGGAACCAGATCCTATCCCCTATGTCACGAGGCCATGAGAGTGTGGGAATGGGCGATCTCCACCGGTTGGTTTCTGATAGCAGTGCACATCTCAGTGCGCTCCAACATTTAAACGGATAGATTGAGTTGGGCTATTCTGATGCCGTACAAGTGGTCTCCGAAATGGTCAGCAGTGGAGGAGATATTCCTTGCATTGGGTCAGCCTTGCTGTGATCTCTTCGCATCTCCTTCCAACGCGAAGTGCAGTGAGTTCTTCGCTCTTATTCCCTCACCAGGGGAAGCCCCCAGAGATGCTCTAGTCCATGCTTGGCCCCCCCAGGCTTCTGTATGCTTACCCACCATTGCCACTAATTCCAAAGTTTCTCCAGAAAGCTTGCCGACTGCAGTGCAAAGTTAACCTCATTATCCAGTTCTGGCCTCGTCAGGTTTGGTTCCTATTCCTTTGGTCTCCTCTCTTAGCTCCTCTGTGGGTTCTGGATCCCTGCCCGGAACTAATCTCCCATCCTTCGGGTGTCCGTCCGCCCGACCTGGGCAGCCTCAAGTTGACAGCTTGGTTGCTCCAGTTCCGTTGATTGCCAGGACTCCCGGTCTTTCATCCCTGGTAAAATCCATTCTGGTGGCAAGATTCCACTAGGAAAATTTATTGCAGTAAATGGAAGCGTTTTTCCATTTGGGACTCGCAGAGAAACCTAGATCCCTTTACAGCCCCTGTTCCAGCGGTGTTGGATTTCTTGTCTGGCATTTTTCAGCAAGGAGCTAGCTCCTCCACAGTGAAAGTACAATTGGCAGCCATTTCTATTTTTCATGTTGGTGAAGACAACATTGCCTTAGCCTCTTCTAGGTTGTGTAAGGCCTTTCTTAAAGGCACTTTTCTGTTGCGCTCTCCTGTCAAGAATTCAGTGCCCCCTTGGGACCTTGCCTTTGTCCCACAGGCATTGGTGGCGCCTCCATTCGAACCTGCAGCTTTGGTGGATTTAAAATGTTTATCCTGGAAGACAGCTTTCCTAGTCGGCATTACATCTGCTAGGAGGGTTTCTGAGCTTCAAGCTCTGTCTGCCGTGCCCCCTTATCTGGTCTTCCATAAGGATAGGGTCTTTCTCCCTACTAATGCTTCCTTCTTACCCAAAGTGGCATCTGAAGCAAACATAAACCAGTCCATTAATCTGCCTGTTTTCTTTCCTAACTTCCAAAATAAGGGTGAATACAAACTTCATTTGCTAGATGTTCATAGACAACTTCGCTTCTGTCTTCATAGAACAAAATCATTCCGCAAGACTGACCAGTTTGTTTCCTTTTCCAAAGCCTTTCTGGGAAAGGCTATTTCTAATGTTTCTTTGGCCAGAAGGATCACTCTTTGCATTTCGCATGTCTACAAAGCAAAAGGTTTATCTCCTCCTGGTATTGTTAAAGCTCACTTTTACAGGTCCATGGCGACTTCTGCTTTTTGGTCTAAGGTTCCTTTGGACAACATTTGTGCAGCAGCGACCTGGGCCAATTCACATACCTTCATTTCCCATTACAAATTAGATCTGATTTCTAGGGGTTAGAGCATCCTTTGGCTCTGCAGTGCTCAGGAATATCCTTCCATAGGGACCTCCCAGGATTGGAGTAGCTGGGGACTCTGTCCCACAGGTTGCAGATAAAGTGAAGTTAACTACTTCAGATAAAGAAGTTATGTACTCACCATAACGTTCCATCTGAGTAGTTCTACTTCATTTTTCTGCAACCTTCCCTCCCTCCGTTCCCTGGACCTTGTCCTGTCTCTACAGGTTTGGTTCATTGGGCTGTGTTGCTTATGTATTTAGTTGCAGCAAACTCTATGTGAGGGAAGGTAGGAGATGGTAGTGCATTATGGGTAGGGAGAGGAGCTCGGAGCAGATGCTAGAAAAAAAGTTGCCGGCTCGGATCCGAATATCCACAGGTTGCAGAAAAATGTAGTATAACTACTAAGATGGAACGTTATGGTGAGTACATAACTTCTTTGTTATAGTACTTATTGGGCTAGTTAGTCTTTGTTTGCTTTAAGAGTTTGATGAGATTTCGTCCTGCTCTTAGGCCTTTGGCTGTGCATTAGTTATTTTTCCCTATCCGTTTAGTGTGGTTGTATTAATACTAATAGTGTGTGTTTAGCTTGTTATTTAGATATTCAAATTAGATATATATTTAGATATTAGATTGTTTGATAGTTGTTCAGAGGTCTGACAACTCAGTTTTTTGTAGCTAGAGTTACGGTGTAGTGTGTGCTGCTGTTGTACAGTAATCCTTTTGTCCCAGATTTAGTGTTTACTGTGGTGTTGTTTCTACTATGGCTGATCAAAAGGAAAGACAAAAATCAGGTTTTAAAAAGTGCCCAAAGTGCGGGCAGATGTCCATCACGGATGCCCATGTGAATTGCGTCTATTGCTTGGGGCCAGTTCACCTCCAGGAAAATTACTCTATCTGCCATTCCTTCAGTAGCAGCGTTTTGCTTGAGAAAGAAGTTGGTGGATAGAGGGTTACTGAAGCCAGATTTTTAGGTGTCCTTGGACAAGGCTGACCAGACCTCCAAGTCATCGAAGGTATTCGAAGTCTTCTAAAGCTTCCTCTGAGCCCAAGTCATTGGCTCAGAGTCTTACTGTGAAGGTGCGGTCGCCGGCTCTGCAGTCTTCGGAGCCGTGCACCGAGCCACTGTTTCAGAGCCGGTCCCCAGTCTTGGAACTAGTCTCCGAAACCTTGAGATCGCCTATCCTTCAATCGGTGGCTTCTTCGGTTCCTTCGACTCATTCTTCGGGGACCCTCTCTGATGTGGATGTGGACTAGGTGGTGCAGAGGCTTTACGAGAAACCAGCACTGGCAAAATTATTGTCCTCGACCCAACCGGTTTCGGGGCCTAAGACTGTCACACCTGCTGTTACTACTACTCCGCCGAGCCTTCGGAGCCCAGAGAGCAGGATCTGATGATTGTGGAGCCTTCAGAGCCGAGGGCTGTTCCAGTGCCATCGGCTCTGTCAACCCGGACTTCTTCGGTACCATTGGAAGAGTCTGGGAGCTGACACTCTCTGGTCGGCTGTGAGTGGGGAGAGTCGAACTGATGTGTCGGTTCCGACCCTCCCTCTCGGTGCGTCGGCATGGATGAGCTCAACTCCATCCCCTGGCTCGAAGCACACACCGGGGAGGTTGCTGTCTTCATCGGTACCGGCTGTTTCCTTGGGTCGGAGCAGTGGAGCCTTCCTTGGGTCGGAGCAGTGGAGCCTTCAGTGCTATGAGGAGGATTGTGTCGTCCAAGACGCATACATCATCCGGTCCCTCCTCCTCCCCTAAAGTGCCGCTTTCTGCCTCTACATCGCAGGTCTCTGTGAAGTGTCGAGACTCAGAGCCTCAGGTCCCTTGTTCTACTGAGACCTCACCAGAAGCTCGCACTGATGAGGTTCCCAGGAAGAAACTTTGTAAGAGGAGGCATTTAGATTCCCCTCAGGAGTCTTTGATATCAGACACTGTCTTAGAGGAATCGGAAGGGTCCCCATGGTCCCCCTCAGAAGATATCTCCTTTGCTGATATCCTGGAAGTCCTTAAGCAGAGGGGGTGACTGGCAGTCCGTTAGCCCTACTGAGGATGAGTCGGTGCTCCTGAAGGCCTTTGGGTCTCAACCTTCCACCTCCTGGGTGACTCCGCCCTTTGAACTAATGGAATTGGTTGCTCGAAGGGCGTAGGAGTCTCCTGATACTATGAAACCAGTCTCTCGGAGGCCCAGCAAGTTTATCACCTCCCCCCAAGACAAGATGTCCCTCACTAAGGGAGTTCCAGTTGATGCCATGGTAGTGGCAGCGGCCACCAAGAAAGAGATGTCCGAAACCTCTTCTACTGCCCATCCTCCTAATAGGGATTCCAGGACTATGGACAGGTATGGGAAACTCATCTTTAGTTCTGCGACCTTTGCTGTGCGACTGCTTAACTACTTGACTCGTTTTACCCATCTTCAAAGAGATCTAAAAGAGCTCGGAGATATTCTGCAGGGTAGTATAGATGGAGCTGCCTCTGAGAAGGTGACAGCCCAGCTTAATACCCTAAATTCCATAGTTAACTCGTCCATGCGGGTCATCTCCTATGCAGCCGATGGTTCGAGTCTGGCAGTGGGTTCAGTGATAGCTCTTCGGAGACGGTCCTTGATGTGCTTATGCTCCTTTGTTGAAGCCTTCACGTCTGCCTTTGTCAACACCCCCATTTGATGGCACGTCTCTTTTCAGCCCAAATTCAAGTAGACTCTCACTAGGTGTGAGCAAGGGGTTGGGAGGGTGGCCTAATGGTTAAGGTGTTTGCCTTACAAACACAAGGTACAGGGTTTGAGTCTCACAAGGGATAATTGGCTAGGTTTAAAATGGCTCACAAGGGCAGTTAGCCTAGTACTAATATAAGAGGGAAAGACTATATCTGCCGTAGGAGTCCATTTTT
Source organism: Protopterus annectens (assembly GCF_019279795.1). Taxonomy (NCBI): domain Eukaryota; kingdom Metazoa; phylum Chordata; order Ceratodontiformes; family Protopteridae; genus Protopterus; species Protopterus annectens. The sequence continues at coordinate 1,699,375,592 of NC_056732.1, forward strand.
CCATCCCTACCAGACCATACCCCAAAGGGCAGAAAGGTGGAAAAATATGGTTCCGAAAGTCCCAAGGAGCTTTCCAGAACACATGTAATGAACCCCCCTCCAGGGGCAGAGCAGGGGTTAATAATGGAAGACGCCACCCCGGCGGCAGAAGGGGTCTGTAGAACCAGGGCGACCGGTATCCGTTCCTTGGTAAGCCCTATCAGATTTCATGAAAGGAGGCCCGACTGTCCTACTCTGGAGGCAGTCGGGGGTCACTTGGCTTTGTATCTGGATGCCTGCCTAGGAATTACAAGAGATTTTTTGGTACAAAGCATAGTTACCAGAGGTTACGTCATTCCATTCTTAGAAGACCCACCTGTTGGGAAAAAAATCCCAGACGTTCCACCCAGTCTCAGGGATCAAGCAGCCATAGAAATCCAGAGGCTGCAGGAAAAAGAGTCATCCAGCCAGTTCCAGCAGACCAGATAGGATCCGGAACTTACTCCAGATTCTTTTTAGTTCCAAAGAAGACAGAGGGCACTGGCAGCCCATCTTGGTTCTCAGTAGACTCAACACATTTGCAAAGGAGGATGGTCACGCTTCAGTCTATTCTCTCATTCCTCGGAATGGGCGATTGGATGTGCTCTATAGGTCTCAAGGATGTGTACTACCATATCAAAATGGCCAGACCATCCAGAGATCATCTGCGTTTCCGGCTGGGAGCCAATCACTACCAATTCCGAGCACTACCCTTTGGACTCGCAACAGTCCCCAGAGTCTTTACCAAATGCATGGCAGTGGTTACGGCTCACCTGCGATGTCTAGGATTCAGAGTGTTTCCATATCTGGATGACTGGCTCCTTACCGCCTCCAGGCATCAACTCATTCTGTCCAGGGATCACACACTCGATCTCTGCTCTCAGTTAGGCATCGCTGTCAATTTAGAAAAGTCTGCGTTGTCGCCATCGCAGCGTATCTCCTTTACCAGAGCAGAACCCACCGCCACAGTAAAATTGCTCCTGGACAGTATAGCCACTCTCCGAAACCATGTCTCGGACATTTTGCTCATAGCAGCTCCTCTGGGGCATATGCACGTGAGGATTCTTCAATGATTACTCTTCAGCCACTGGTCTTACCAACAACTTCCGATGTCATTCTTAATCATGATTACGGACTCTTGCAAGAAGGATCTTTGCTGGTGTTTGACCAGCCACCAAGTTACAGTGAGTCGACCATTTTTCTCCCAGTGTCGTCAGCCTCGGATGCTTCTCTGATAGGGTGGGGGTCCTTTTTCAGGGAGGGACAGCCCAAGGCACCTGGTCGGAGACAGTCACAGTTGCACATCAGTGTTCTGGAGCTGAGAGCGGCATGTTTGGTGTTGCAGCACTTCCACGACTCTCTGCCTCTAGGGACGATAGCGATACAGACAGACATGTCTGTGGTGTGGTGCATCAACAAGCAAGGGGGAACCAAGTCTTACCTCCTGTGTTGAAAGGCCTTGAGAATTTGGCAGTGGGCAGTATCCACTGGGCGCTTTCTGATAGTAACTCATATCCTGGGGAAATCCAACATGGGGCAGTATCCACTGGGCGCTTTCTGATAGAAACTCATATCCTGGGGAAATCCAACGTGATAGCGGCCAAACTGAGCAGAGCCATTCTGTTACAGCACGAGTGGTCTCTCAAACATGAAGTTGCGGAGACTAATTTCTGCAGATGGAGCCAGCCTTGCTGTGACCTATTTGCATCCCCTATGAATGCCAAATGCAGAAGCTACTTTGCCCTGTATCCCCCTCCAGGGGACAGCCCAAGGGACTTGCTTGTATACGATTGGTCCCCGGGACTCGTGTATGCCTTCCCACCTATACCCCTGATCCCGAAATTCTTGCAGAAAGCCAAAAGCCTGGGAAGGACTTGTAATCTTAATAGCCCCTTTTTGGCCTCGACAGCTTTGGTTCCCCTTTCTCCGACTCTTATCAACTGGAGGAACCTTGGCTTCTGGACCTAGTTCCAGACCAGCTGACACATTCGTCAGGGGCCCTCCATCCCTCCCTTCGTTCCCTCAGACTGACAGCTTTGCTGCTCCGATTCCCAACCTAGCCAGGTCTCATGAATTTCCTTCTGAGGTACAGCATATTCTTGTATCTTCGCATAAGGCTTCCACCAGAAAGTTGTATGCTAGTAAATGGAAGCAATTTGCTTTTTGGGCCTCCCAGAATAACATTGATCCTTATGTTGCCCCGATTGCTGGTATCCTGGAATTCCTATCTAAGCTTCTCCATGAAGGTGCTGCAGCTGCCATTATTAGAGTTCAATTGGCTGCAATTTTGAATTTTCACCGTGGAGCTGAAGGTTCTAATTTGATGTGTAGGGCCTTCCTGAAGGGTACCATTCATCTTAGGCCGCCTGTTAGACAACCCTTTACTCCCAGGAGTCTAAATTTTGTGTTGTCACGTGTTATTCTTTCCCCCTTTGAGCCTGCATCATCCTGCCATTTGAAATTTCTTCCTTGGAAAACTATTTTTTTGGTGGCCATTACCTCAGCATGTAGGGTGTCTGAGCTTCAAGCCCTTTCTATCAAGCCCCCATATTTGTTTTTTCACCCAGACATAGTATCACTGAGGACAGATCCGTCATTCCTTCCTAAGGTGTGTTCTGAGACTAACCTGAATCAAACTATCTAACTTCCAACCTTTTTCAGTAATCATTCTAATAAGTTGGAGTACATGTTGCATAAACTTGATGTCCACATACAATTGAGATTCTATTTGGACAGGACAAAGGAATTTAGAAGACCTGACCAACTCTTTGTATTTCATGCTGACTCTAAGAAAGGATTACCAGTCTCTAAAGTTACCTTTTCCAAATGGTTAACTGACTGCATTAAATTTATATACTCTTCAGCAAACCAAACATTAGAGCATGGTGTGAAGGCGCATTCCACTAGTGCTTTTTCCACTTCTGCTTATGTGGCTTGATTGCCTTTGGACACTATATGTGCAGCTGCCACTTGGTCTAAGTGGACAGGGCCTCCAGGGAAAGGGCTTTTTTTGGTTCCACTGTCCTCCGGAATATACTCCCTTGAGCCTGCTTGGGACGCTACCCATGTGTAAGAATGAATGGCAAGATTGAACAACTTCACATAAAGAAGTTATATACTTACCATAACGTTCCATGTGAGTTGTTCATCTCGCCTTCATTCGTACATTCCCACCCGCCTTCCCCCTCCAGGGTCTTGAAGAACGAGTAGACTTTGAGTTCTGGTGGTCTTGTTCTGGGACTCTTACTCCGGTTGGAGTATTTCTTGTATATCTGTTCATGTTGGGTTCAGCAAACTAGATCTGAGGTAGGACTGAGAGCATCATAGGATGGGGACCTGGCCTCGAGCTACTCTGAGATCTTCAGCTAATAAAGCGGTCGACTTGGAGACAATAGATCGGCTCCGAATCGTGTAAAAATGAAGGCGAGATGAACAACTCACATGGAACGTTATGGTAAGTACATAACTTTTTTTTTTTTAAACTGTAGCAATCCCAGTAAACAAGGAGAGGACGGGAATTATATTGTCACGTTATCATAAGGGACTGGGTTTAAGAACACAACTAGATCAGGGTGGAACTGTGGGAAAAATCTAGACATTCAACTATGTAGCTGACTGGTCTGGAACTACCATAAAGCAAATGTGCTGAACTAGCCTGACTCTCCCTCACTACGCAAGAAAGATAGGGTTATATGCCAGCAGTTAGATCACTTGAAATGGTAAAACGCCATGCAGCTGTTTACTGGAAGTACAGTTTGACACACCTAGATATGCAGCATTACTTGCTTGTGAAATGGCAAGTGTAATAATGACCACACATGAAATTAAAATAAACACAGAAAACATAGGACCACAAAACTGTCAGAAGTGTGTCAAATTATGAGTTTTACTAATTTAAAGAAGCAAACTATACAGCTAAAATTTGAGGGAGAAAAACATAACTAATAGACAGGTAACTAAATTCACAGAGAAAAAATAACTAATAAAAGACTGGGAAACTGTCATCTTGACCACATATTATATTTATACATTGGAACAGCGCAAGCTTGGTGTATATTTTCCTTGTTTAAGAAGTGAAATAAGGAAACTCTTAAATGTTTTTTGGGTCAGGGCAAATGTAAGGTACATTCTGCAAAATTGGGGCCCATGGAGAGTGGCTGGGCCATTTTAAGGGCTAGTAGATTTATTAGTAAATCCTTGTGAAATGGTACCCACTGAAAAGCTTGTCAGCACTTGGCACTGAAATCCACGTTGTTCAAAGTGGGGAAGTTGTATGGTAGATCTGATATCTTTTCCGTCCGTTCCTTAATATGTGGGTCTCTGATCCAAGTCTGATGCCAGCTTCAGCCACTTTCAAATTTCTGGATCTGGTGCTCATGCTCCATCCCTTACCCATAATCCTGGTTATGTGAAATACCTCTGATCTTGTTTGCCACCAGAAGAGAAGGCTAGATCTGTGGATGCTTAGGAGAGAAGTCTTTGTTTGAGAAAATGTATTTTGTAGTTTAAATTTAAAACTTCTGTTTATTCTCATCTACTCATCCCCTAACCTTTCTTTTCTCAGTTTCTTTGCCTTGTGCATTTAATTTTGTTTATATTGTCTATATTTTTTTTTACATATCTTGTTACTTATTACAAATGATTACTCTTCGAATTTTATTTTTGATTGTATCTGAAAAACATCTGGTTTGAGAAAGTGTGTAGCTTGTACTTAGAAGCTACCTAACTCTGATGTTGACAAATGCATCTGTTGTCTGAGTCCATCACACCTGGACAGAGCCTGCTCTGTCTGTGAAGCTTTTGACCAGTAAGCCATTATAGAGAGAAGAAACAGACTTTAAAAGGGTTTCTCCCACAGCAGCTTGGAGAAAGTGCTTCTAGTTCCTGTCAGCTCCCTCCTGCCTCTCTTTTCCTCCCAAAAAAACTGTTGGGGGTGTCTATTCCTGCACCCAGCAATCTGGATGCCCATCACTTGAGACAAGTGAGTGCAGAGGATAATTACCAGAGGCTATTTCATCCCCTTTCATACCATTCCTTCAGCCCCAAAAATACTTCTGACGTTCCACCCTCTCAAAGGGAAGCAGCAGCTTCAGGAATAAGAAGCTCCTAATCAACTGAATCATCCAAGGAGTCCCACCAGGCTATGGAGGATTCAGAATTTACTCAGGGTTCTTTTTAGTGCTGGAGAAGTACCACTGCGCTGGAAGAAAGCAGTGGTAGCTGTAATACCTAAAGAGGGAAAGGATCCATCAGATCCAGCTTCATATGGACCACTGTCTTTTTGTGGAGGGGGAAGCAAACATTTGACAACATTAACAGAACATTGATCAAGAGGGAAGCAGAATGTAAGAAAGTACCATTGTTGTTGGTGGGTCTTGATGCAGAGAAGGCATTTGGCAGAGTAAGCTGGGACTTTGAGCAGGGAAATGGAAGCATGTGCATTTCCTGAAAAAAATATAAGGTTGATTAGGAGAATAATTTTCGCTTCCGATCCCTCATATAAAGTGGGTGGGGTCCTCTCTGATTTCTACTTCAGCAGAGGAACCAGGCAGGGGTGTCCTCTTTCCCCTTTATTATTTGCATTATATTTAGAACCACTGGCAAAGAAAATAAGGGACTCAGAAATTCAAGGACATAATTTGTATGGTAGTCAAGAAAAGTTGGTTTTATTTGCAGATGATGCTTTGTACCTGACAAAACCAGAAAGATACATTACAATGTTGTGGAACATCTTGAGACAGTTTTAGATCTTGAGACAGTTTCAGATCCTTTTTGGATAAAAAATTAATGAAGGGAAAGATGAAAGAAAGGGAAGAAGCCAAGAATTTGTTTGGACTGCAGGTTAGAGTGTGCTTTCCCTATCAAGGATTGATATCAGAGTATAGAGAAATAAGGGGTCCTAAATGAAAGACCAGCACTGGTAGAGTGTTTAATAAAATCTAGAACATATGCTGCCATTAAATAAGGAATAATTAGTAGAGCATATAAAATACTGCATGATAATAACTATAAGAATCAGAGGAAGTTGGAAAGGATTGGGAAGAGAGACTGGATAAGCAATTCACAAAGAAACAATGGGAGGATATATGTATGTCTCCCAAGTATGCAACAAAATCTAGATGACTTAGGATTTTGCCTGGAAAATTTTACGTAGATATTTTTATACGCCATGTAGGCTCCAGAGAATTTTTCCGCAGGCAGTAAATGTTGAAGGTGTGAAGGGGAACAAAGCAGTAATTGGGAACTTATATTCTGGGAGTGCGGTGAGTTGATGGACTTGAAGGATTCCCTGCGAGATGTGCACTGTCTTTGCTTCTGGCTGGGAGCCAGTCTTTTCGGTTCAGAAGCTATTTGGTCTCACTTCAGCCTCCCAAGTGTTCACCTAATGTATGGCAGTAGTTACAGCTCTTCAACTGCAAGGGTACTGACTGTTCCTTTACTTAGATGACGGTCTCGTTACTGCTCCTACCTGTGATCTTCATCAAGCCCGGGGAGTCCTTGTTCCACCTCTGTTAAGACCTGGCCATCACAGTCATAAGAGCTCAGTTGGATAAAAGACTTCAAATTTCAAGAATTGCAAACATTTGCCTTCAAGTCTTAACAGTTCTGTCCTGTTAGAAGCCACCAGCAAGAAAAATTCTGAATTACTTAGTGTCCATGGCAACATCGGTTACCGTGGTTCCAGTAGTCTGGTACTACATGCGAGTTCTTCAGTGGATTCTGGCAGACAACAGCCCATGTCCTTTCAAATGCTCTTAACGGAGACCTACAGATCACACATCTGATGGTGGTTGGAGTAATCGCGTGTCTCACAAGGATGGCCTTTAAACCTTCCACCTCCCCAAGCCATAGTGACCAAGGATGTTTCCCACTTGGGGTGGGGTGAGACATTACATGGGAAAGACAGTCCAAGGCACTTGGTCACAGTCAGAGGTCAGACTTCACATCAGTGTATTGGAGATATAGTCCTTCCTAGTATTGCAGGCCTTTCAGGGGACACTTGGCATAGATGTGATATCCATTCAGACAGACAACATGACAGTTGTCTGGTACATCAGCAAACTGGGTGAACCAGATCTTGCCTATTATGTTCAGAGGCCATGAGTGTGTGGCAGTGGACGATATCATCTTATATCCCAGGCAAGTTCAATGTGCTAGTGGGTAAGTTGAGTAGTTCTCTCTTTCCTCATGATTGGTTCCTCAATCCAGCAGATACAGAGCAGATATTCAGCCATTGAAGCTAATCTTGCTGAGATCTCTTTGCATCTCCCCTCCACACCAAATGCAACAAGTTATTTGCCCTGATCCTCCCCAGAGGGGGAAGTCACCAAAGGATTATATGTCCCACATTTAGTCCTCAGGATTCCTTTATGCATTTCCTCCCCTTCCTCTGATCCCAAAGTTTTTACAGAAGGTACTGGTGAGAAAGTTCATTCTCCTCATAGTCCCATGCTAGCCTCGACAAGTATGGTTTCCCTTCCTCTGGCCTTATCTAATGCACCCTTTCTGGATGCAGGACTCTTCCAAATCTAGTATCTCTCCCATTGAATGTCCAGGTGAAGCAACCCCATTCCATTAGATTGACTGCATGGCTTCTCCAATTCCAGTCCCAGCTAGACCTTCCAGGTTTTCATCCAATGTTAACTTATTTCCAAAAACCTGTTTATGTGCAAGATTTACAAAAGTAAATGGAAAAGATTCTCCATCTGGGCAGTTGAGAACTATTTTGATCTTTTTTTTTTCATCCCCTCCCCACAGATATCCTGGCATTCTTGACCGACTTTTTCAAAATAGAGTGTGGTATTCCACTATCAGAGTGCAGTTAGTGGCCATATTGTCCTTTCACATTAAGAATAGTGTGTCTATTGCTTCCTTAAGACTAAAGTCTTAGAGGAACTTTTCTATTAACCTCCACTAAGAGACGCAATTCCTCCTTGGGATATTAATATTATACTGCAAGTCTTAATTGGCCCTCCTTTTGAACCGGCTGCCAAAGATGGTTTAAAATTTTTGCTATGGAAAACTTTTTCGTAGTTTTTTGTTACTTCTGCTTGGAAGATTTCTGAGCTGCATGCCATGTCTGCTAAACCCCCGAACCTGTGTTTTTTTTTTTTTTTTTTGCAAAGACAGCATGTCTGAGAATCAGTCCTCTTCTTCTAAAAGTGACTTCTGTATCCTGTTATCAGCCAATCCATAAGTCTCCCTGTGTTTTTTTCCCCCAATTTTTCAAGCAAAGGTGAATACACATTACGTTTATAATAAGCTGTCTGTTAATGTTTTATTTCCATCGGACTAGAGCTTTCAGGAAAAAATGATCAGTTGTTTCTATCTTACTGCTTCTTCCATTTCTTCTAAAGTCACACTCTTTGGTTTGGTTGTCTGAATGCATTTCCTGTGTTTACAAGTAGTTGGGATGCTCCCTGCCGGTTTTCCCCCAAAGCCTGTTCTGCTAGATCAATTGCTTCATTGACAGCATTCTTTTCTAGCGTGCCACTAGATGACATTTCTGTAGCTGCCACTTGGTCCAACGTAGACACATTAATTTATCATTATAAATTGGACTTTCAGTCCAGATCAAGAGCCTCTTTGGTTTTACTGTGCTGCGGAGTATCCTTCAGTAAGACCATCCAAGTGTTATTGTAGTTAGGGGAACAGATAGAAAAGACAAACATATGTGAAAGTTAAGTACATACCATAATGTTAGATCTGTGTTGTCTGTTTCCGTGCTTTCTCAGCTGCCGTCCTGCCTTTCCCCTTCACATTTTTTCAGTGTTTGATCTTCTGTTTCCTAGTTTCTCTGATCTAGCCTTAGCTCCTTGAGGTTAATTATGAAGACCTTTAGTTTTCATCTGGTCTGTCTTCACTATCTCTTTGTTGGACTCCATACTCCTCCCTTTATTCCTAGGGGCAAACTCATCCAAGGTATGTTGCATGACACGTGGGTGTCATGGGTAAGGGAAGGAGACTGAGCACTAGATCCAGAAGATTGAAGGTGACCGAAGTCTGATCCAACTCGGATCAAAGACCTACACATTGAGGAAGGTAAGACCACACAGAGTACATAACGTTTTGTTTCTGAATGTCAGTGTTGTATATGGAAAGTCTAGGGCACTCACTTAAGAATGTTTGGTGACTTTGGGAATGAAATGCTGCATTTCTGAAGTGTTTTCCATGGTTTAAGTTTTCAAGCTATGTGAAATATTTCGGTCTATTTTAAAACACCAGTACACACCATCACAGCTTCTGCTCATTCAAGTGTCATTCTAAGGTGGTAAATTCATAAGCTTCATTGATTGTGTCCAAGTAGGGAGCTCAGGTATATGGTGCATTTTGCATTGAATGTTTTCTTTGTAATGTCAGTAAAGGTAATAAAAATAAGTCTTTTTTTTTTCTTTTTTCTTTTTGACAGTTCAGTACCTGGCAAGTTTTGATGTGAGATATTTAATTTTGTATACTTGGGAAGGGGTGGAACAGTTACACAAGTTGAAATCCAGTGATTGTTCACATTAAGACACACCAATGGGAAAGGATTCTACTCTATTTTCTTCAAAACTCATATGCATAGCCTCAGCACTCCCACAGCTCTGTCAGTGAAAATCATGTCTTAATCTTGATGCATTACCTTAAAACTATAGCTAAAGCAGATACAGACTTAAAAATTAACTTTAAAAGAGATCATATCAAGACCTAAAAAATATTTACCTATCTTTGAATGTAATGCAACTATCACAAACAAGTAGCAGTTTAAAAAACACAGTAATAGCTTGGAATGAAGGAAAGTCTTAGGCGCACAGCTTTGTAGTTGACAGGTCTTCAGCTGCCTTAAAGCAAATGCAAGTCCTGAGCTAACGGAGCTCTAGCTCACCACATAAGAAAAAAAACGGGCCTTAATATATCAAGTTAGACAACTTAAATGATGAAATGCAGTGCAGCTATTTGCTGGAGGAAAAAGCAGATGTTATGTTGTCCTAGCAGCTGTTATGTTTTCCTATCTCTCCGTAATTCTTGTTGGTTGGGTTCGGAACCGAGCATCGGTTCTGACTCTGCTGAATACAAAAGTTTGAGAGCTTCCACTGGCTCAAGGCTAACCCCTATCCCATGATGCATCTGGTAAAATCCCCAGATCTTGTTTGCCGCTCAAGCGACCGGGATGTCTTCTGACTGGCTCGTTGGCTGAGTAGAGTTTATTTCACATTTTTCTACAGTTTTTTGTCAGTTTTCTGTCTTATATTGTATGATAAGAGTTGGATAAAACCCCTTCTGGCTTTCTGTGCGTTGTTTTCCCTTTGTTTCTGTGAGATACCCGTTTAAATTAGAGGGCTCTCGGCGGCCCTTTTAAATTAGAGGGCCACTTCCCATCCAAGTGCCTTCCTTCCCTTTGAGATTCCATTTATGTTAGAGGATTCTCCATCTTTTGGTTATGTGTGTTCTACTGATGGTTTTTCGTGTGTCAAGTAGTGGTTAGATCTGTCCTCTGATGGTTTTTTTACAGCTTTCTGCTGAAAGCTTTTTTGGTGTGTATTGAATTTTTTGGTGTGGTGTTAGTGGTTCAGTAGGTTCCTGTTTCTTTGGAGCAGTTTATTTAGTGTGTTAAATTAGTGGTTAAACCTGTCCTTTGGCCTTTTTTTCTTGCAGCTTTCTGCTGAAAATTAATTTGTATGCATTTCAACTTCTTGTGTGTGTTAGTAGGCTCCTGTTTTTTTGGAGCAGGTTATAGTTAAAAGTTTAAAGTCACATTTTAAAAGTATATATTTAAAAAAAAATTATATAGTTTTATTATAGTTTTCTTTCTTGTGGTTTATACTTTTTTCTTTGAATATGTCGAAGGAAAAGGTAAAAGAGCCTAAAGAACATGCACTCAAAAGATGTCTATCACGGATGGGCACACCAGTTGTGTATATTAACAAGACCCTTGCACTATTTTCCATGGATCCAGCAGCAGGGTCCTTCAAGAGCATAGACATTAAATTGATGGCCAGGGGTTTGTTAAAAGGTCCTTTCCAGGAATCTTTGAAAGGATCTCAAAGCTCCAATCCTCCTCCTCCTTCCCATCCAGGTTCCAAACAACATGCTGTTTCGGCTCCAGTTTCAGAGCCTCCTAGAAAGGTTGCTGCTTCGGAACCGAGGGCTTTTGGTTCCGACAAAATCAACCTTTCCGGTCCCATCAGTACCCTCAGAGCCTGTAGAGTTACCAGTTAGGAGACTGTCTCCTGTGTTGGAGCCAATATCTCCGACCTTGAGATCGCCCATTTTGGAGAAGGCCAGATCTCCTTCATTATCCTACTGTTACTCCAGGAGTTTATCTGATGACAATGGGGAGCGGGTGATGAAGAGATTGCTTAAGACTCTGGCACTGGCTAAAATGTTATCGCCTATGACCCCAAAGGACTGTGGATCATCCAAGACAGTGTCTTCAATTCCTTCTCTGACCTCATTGGTGGTTTTGGAGCCAGAGAGTGTAGATCCGATAGCAGTGGAACCGTTGGTACCGGGATCTCCTTTAGAATCATCGGTTCTGGCTTCTGCTTAGATGTCTTTGGGTCCTTTGGATCTCTGAGTATAGGAGACGATGCTCACCTATCCGGTCCAGGGAGGGGAGTAGATGCGAACAGTTATTTGAGCTGACTCTACCCCTTGGTCCCTCGGCGAGGTTGAGCTCTGTTCCTACATTGGCTTTGGAGCCACTCACTCCACCTCCGAGTCTATCCTCCTCAACTTTGGAGTGGAGGGTCTGCTTGGTGCGGAGTGAGGGGACTTTTGATCTGATGGAGAGAGTGCTGTCATCCCAGACAGCTCCACTCTCGGAGCCATCTTCTCTTCCCTCACAGGGACCGGTGTTGCTGTCTTCTTCGCCCATTCCCCCCAAGTGTAGAGATCCAGAGCCCCAGGAAGCCCCTGCAGGCGGCACGGTCTCCTCCAAAACATCTCCAGAGTATCCCTCTGAGGAAGTCCCTCAGAAGAGACTTTGCAAGAGGAAAGCACATAGACTTCCCTGAGTCGGTTACATTGGACATTGATCTGGATGAATCTGAAGGGTCCCCATGGTCCCCCTCTGAGGATATCTCTTTTGCTGACATCCTTGAGATCCTGAAAGAGAGGGTTGGCTTGAAGCCCACCAACACTTGGGAGGACGAATCGGGGTACCAGGAGGCTTTTGGATCTCGCCCTTCCACCTCCTGGGTGACCCCCTGCCTTACGATCAGTTACTTAACGTGATATCACATAAGGCCTGGATTTCCCCAGATACAGTGGAACTGGTTCCTCTGAGGCTGAACAAATTTATTACAGCCCCTACTGAAAAGGAGTTTCTTACCAAAGGAGTCCCTGTAGATGCGATAGTGGTGGCGTCAGCCACTAAGGAGGAGTTATCGGAGTCTACCTCATCTGTTCATCCTCCCAACAAAGAGTCACGGACTATGGACAAATATGGAAAGCATACCTTTTCTTCAGCAGCCTTTACCTACAGTTGCTGAATTACGTGACCCATTTTATGAGGCTTCAAAAGGATTTCCTCAAAGTGCTAGGAGATGCCCTTCAGGGTACTGTAGCTTCGGGTACCGCAGACAAAGTTTCTTCACAGCTCTCCACCCTCAACTCTGTTGTCAGTTCCTCCATGAGACTGATTTCATACGCAGCTGATGGGGTGAGCAGTGTAGCAGCTACAGGAATTTCCCTAAGGAGACATTCCTGGATGCGTCTTTGCAATTTTGCCGAGACCTTCAAGTCTTCCTTCACCAATGCCCCTTTTGATGGTGCATCCCTTTTTGGACCCAAGGTGAAAGATACTTTTAGCCAGGTGCGAGCAGGAAGGGAAAAACTTGTCTGCTGTGGGAGTCTGTTTTTCTGCCCCATCTAGACCTTATCCCAAAGGTCAGAAGGGTGGGAAGATGTGGTTCCGCAAGTCCCAAAAAGGTTTCTCTGACGCACGTGGTGACACTTCCCCCAGGGGCAGAGGGGAGGTGCTAACAGAAGACTCCAACTTCGTGGCAGAGGGGGTCCATAGAATCAGGGTGACAGATGTACATTCTCTGGGAGGCCCTTCCAGTACCCCTGAAAAGGAGACCCACTTACTTTTCTCTGGAGGCAGTCTGGGGACATCACTGTACCCAAATGCCTGGCTACAGATCTCAAGACAAATGGGTACATACAATCATATCCAGAGGATATTGCATCCCCTTTTCTACTCCCCCTCCCATAAACAAGTCCTTGCCAGATGTTCTACTCAGTCAAAAGGACTCTGCAACACAAGAGATACTCAAGTTGCTAGAAAGAGTCATCCAAGATGTCCCCGCAGACCAGATTGGATCCGGAACTTACTCAAGGTTCTTTTTAGTACCAAAAAAGACAGGGGGACTGGAGACCTATTCTGGATCTCAGCAAACTAAACAAATCCGTAAAGAAATCAAAGTTCCAAATGGTGACACTGCAGTCAATATTTCCCTTTATAGGGGAAGACTATTGGATGTGCTCGATAGATCTCCAGGATGCGTATTACCACATAAAAATGGACAAGTGTTCCAGGAGATATTTATGCTTTCGGCTGGGAGTCTGTCATTACCAGTTTCGAGCCCTGCCGTTTGGCCTCACTACAGTCTCCAGTGTTCACGGCTCACTTGAGACGTCAGGGATTTCGGGTGTTTCCATACCTAGACGACTGGCTCCTGACAGCCACCACTAAACATTTACTTCTGCAGGCGCCAAACTAGGCATTACAGTAAACTTAAAAAAAAAAAAAAATTCTGCCTTGTCACCTTCACAGAATATTACTTTCTTAGGCGCAGAACTGGATTCAAAGTAGATGGTGGCAAAACTTACCCCCGAGAGAATTCAGTTCCTTCATCGTCAAATCAAGACTGATCTCCAGAAGAAGGGTTCAAGCCAGGGTTGTGTTACAGGCTCTGGGTGCCATGGCAGCCACAATTCTTTTAATTCCCCTAGCTAGTCTACACATGCAGGTTCTACAATGGTTACTCTTTGCCCAGTGGTCAGTGCAGGGTTTGCCTGTATCACACCAGATGATCTATTACAGAGTGATGCAAGAAAGATCTTCTCTGGTGGTTACAGACAGAACAGTTGTACCTAGGCCACCCCTTTGTTTTTCCACAACCAAAAGCAGTACTGACCACAGACTCTTCCCAGATCGGGTGGGGGGGCATTATCTGGAAATGACGGTCCAAGGGGTATGGCAAGAACACGAGAGCCACTTGCACATCAGTGTCCTAGAGATGACAGCGGTGCTGTATGCATTGCAGGCACTTCAAGGCTCTCTTCAACAGCAACAGTTGCAATTCAAATGGACAGTATGTCAGTGGTATGGTACATAAGCAAGGAGGAACCAAGTCATGCCCCCTATGTTGAGAGGCATAACAAGTATAGCAATCGGTAGTCGCTTCTCAACATTTTCTGATATCAACGCATGTCCTGGAGAAATCCGATGTGATAGCGGACAAATTCAGCAGAGCCGATTCTGTTGCCTTACGAGTGGTCCCTCAAACTAGAAGTTGCAGAAGAGATCTTCCAGAAATGGGGCCAGCCTTGCTGTGATCTTTTTGCCAACTCCATGAATGCCAAATGCAGCAGCTACTTTGCACTCATTCCCCCTCTGGGGAAGTCACCAAGGGATGCACTTGCCCACAATTGGCCCCTGGGACTACTGTCTTTCTCCCCTTCCCCTTAATACCCAGAGTACTTCAGAAAGCGAACACATTGAAAAGCCACGTTAAAAAGCACTGTGATTCTCATTGCACCTTACTGGCCTCGACAAGTTTGGTTCCCCTTTCTCTGGACTCATTTACTGGAAGAACTGTGGATTCTGGACCCAGTTCCAGACCTTTTGACCCACTCATCGGGAGCATTCCATCCGTCCATCCTGACTCTCAAGTTGACAGATTGGCTGCTCCAATTCCACGCTTAGGCAGGTGTTACAAATTTTCCCCTGCAGTTAAACATATCTTGGTCTCTGCCCACAAGCCATCTATGGGAAAACTATAAGTAAATGGAAAAGATTTTCTTATTGGGCTGTTGAACACAATGTAGAACCTTTTACTGCCCGTATTACTGCAGTTCTAGAATTTCTCTCCAAGCTATTTGATGGAGTGGCAGCAGCTACTATCAGAGTTCAGCTGGCAGCTGTGTGCAACTCTCATACTGGCGAGATATGTCTCGCAGATTATGTAAAGCCTTTCCGAAAGGGCCATTCTTACTTACACCCCCGATCAGGGAACCTCCAGCTCCTTGGAACCTTAATTTTGTACTATCTGCATTGGTTTTGCCACCCTTTTAACCCGCAGCATCTTGTGATATGAAGTTTTTATCCTGGAAAACTTTTTTCTTGGTAGCTATTACTTCTGCCAGACGGGTGTCAGAACTTCAAGCTCTCTCTATACGCTTGCCTTATATAGTTTTTCACAAAGACAGAATATCATTAAGAACTAATCCCTCTTTTCTACCCAAAGTTTGTTCAGAAAATAGTCAATCTATAGATCTGCCTGTGTTCCTTCTCAATTATGCAGACAAGGCAGAGTATACATTACATCAATTAGATGTATACAGATAGCTCTCCGCGTATATTTGCATAAGACCAAAAATTTCAGTAAGTCTGATCAGATTTTTGTGTCCTTTGGACAAAAGAAAAGGATTGCCTGTTTCGAAAGTGTCTGTCTAAATGGCTTACAGATTGCATTTCCTTTTCATACACTAAGAATAACGGACAATTATCAGGCGAAGTAAAAGGTCATTCCAGGAGAGCTGTTTCAACATCCTCTGCTTTTCAGGCTAGGCTTCCCATGGACACTATTTGTGCAGCCGCCACATGGGTGAGAGCTCATACCTTTATTACTCCATTACAAAGTAGATGTAGCCTCCTGAAACAGGTCTTCCTTTGGTTCCACTATATTGAGGAGTCTTTTCTCTTGAGCCACCCTAGGGTAAAGGTGCTAGGGATGCTGTCCCAACCAGCTAGAATTACGGCAAGATAGGACAAAACATTAAGTTATATACTCACCATCGTTCCATGTTTGTTGTCCATCTCGCCTATATTCTTGCATCCCACCCACCTTTCCCCCTCCTTTGTTCTTGGAGGAACGGGTGGATAATCTTATGTATATAGTTATGATGGTTTGGAGTCTTTGATTCTTCTTTCTAGAAAATTGCTATGTTCTAGCATGTGGGTATACTAAGTTAGTCTTTTTGCTTGCAAATGAGATATGGAGATTTTACCAGATGCATCATGGGATAGGGATTAGCCTCGAGCCAGTGGAAGCTCTCAAGCTTTTGTATTCGGCCGAGTTGGAACCGATGCTCTGTTCCAAACCCAACCAACAAGAATATAGGCGAGATGGACAGCAAACATGGAACGTTATGGTGAGTACATAACTTCTTATTTGTTCATGAAGACCTTAGACTTGCATATGTGTGCTTCAGTGTTCAGTGCACAATCTTCACACCATACCGGCCCATAACAGTTTGACGTTTTTTAGTCATTTGTTCCTAGTCTACTCCTTTTTGTTTTTCATACTTGTCCTATCCCCTATAGACTAACACCAGTGTTGGGGGGGTGCCCCTTCCCCCCATAGATTAACACCAAGGTCAGGGGATGTCCCTTTCAGAGATATGCCCACTGTCTGTATGCAGTGGCTCATCGGGGTTGCAGCCTGTTGACACAGGCTGAGTAGGTGTATCAGGCTGGTCTGAGGGAGGAAGAACGAACTTGGGATGCCTGAGAAATACCCAATTAACACCCAGTCCAGAACTTGGGAAGGCAGACTATCAGAGTCTATAGGGTGATGTATTGGTACCAGGACAAGAATTTCCTAGGTCACTGAACATTCTTCAGGCAGTCCCCAAGAAGTGCTCAGTGGAACCACATTAGATACGAGACTTCACCTAAACTTTTTATGCCTCACCTGGTCATGTGCAAGGTAGTACATAGTTTTTCAGACTGTATGTTTTACATGACCCACTTTCTGTAGACAAAACCTTGTTTAATGTTGTCTGGCATACCCGAGTAGATATCTACTACAGTGAGCGAATTACTTGAGTTAGTGAGTCAGCCAACCATTTGGTGCAAACAACTTTTGTTTGCTTTCATCCTGCCTTCAGTCTACAGTACTTTTGGGCCATCCTCTCTCTTGAAAAGAGTATGAACAGGGTGTGTGCACTGTTACTTCTATCTGTGAAGTTGTCCTTTGTTAACCTAAAGTATGAAGCAGTAAACATTTATTTAAATTTAAGTGCTAAACTGCATAGTTTTTTCAGGCTAGTGTAGTGTTCTTGTACACTGGCACTAGAATGTGTATTCTCCTGTCATCAAAGCATGTCCGAGATTTACAGGATTTTGAGCATTCTGGTGCCAGTATAAAAGAACAAAAGGGGCATTCACAGCTGCAGTCAGTACAGAGGTATCCGGTTCATGTCACACAGCCTGAAATTACTCTTGGGGGGGGGGGGGTGTCGATTAAATGAGTACACAACACAGAAGAAAGTAAGAAGGGAGATTGGACAGACCGACAAAGCTGTTGTATGCAGCTGATGTAGCATTATGAAGAGACTTTGAACAGGAACTTCAAATGTTAGGGGAATGGAATGCAAAACGGAAACCACATGGGATGAAACTTAGAGTTGTCCATGACAGCAAATGAGGGTCTCAGAAGCTGAAAACTGAGGGTGGACAGAACACTGTGGATCAGGTTAATGGCTGTAAGTATCTCTGAGGCATGGTTGAAGTCTGAATGAGGAGGTCATAGCAAGAATCAGTGGGTCTGCAGTCAGCTGGCACATTATTGAGGTAGTTTGTGACAGCAGAATGCTAAAGAAGCCAAAATGGAAGGTGTACAAAACAATGGTTCAGTCAGCAATTGTGTATAGTATAGAAACCTGGGCAGTGATGGCAGAGCAGCTGAGGAATAGATAAAAAAATTGTGTGGTCGAATGCTGCAAGTTCTGTGAGTGTCTGCAGGGTGATGTGCGTTTGTCATTGTAAGTGAATGGATGCGCTCCATTCATTTACACAGAATGTTTGTGTAAGTGAATGGATGTGCTCCATTCATTTACACGCAATGTTTCTGTGTACTTTTTTTTTTGCTGAGATCAACAAATCAGTTTGTATATTTGCTGCTACTACTACTGGCAGTTTACAAAGGTATATGCAGCAGGCATGTTCAGAAAGGAGCTTGTTTCCATTTTGTGTGCATGTTTGAGATTGGCATTAAGTGGGGTAAGGGAATAATTTCTCCTTTTCCTCACTGTTGTATGATCCTGGCGTTTTATATTAGGGTTTTCAGGGTGTTGCATTGGTGCCTTGCTGTCTTGCAATAACTCTTGTGTTTTTTAATGGCTTTAGTGAGTTTAAAGCCCTACAATAGTAAATAGCCCGTGCCACAAACAGTGTATTGTCTATATCCATGATGCCCTCTTGTCATGCTCTGCAAAAGGAAAGCCAAATTCTACTGTAGTGGCACTGACATTCTAGATTCCATCATTTAAGGGAATACCCAAGGGGGAAGCATTCAGATGTGGTGTGACCCATGTTGAACACCACAGCAGGGTAGGAGTCCATGAGACAGCTTCTTGCTGCAGATAGCTATGAGAATCTTTCATAATTGGGGGTGTTTTCAGAACACAAGTTCATGGCACAGTAGAACTAATTGAATGCATGGCTGAGAGGCACAGATAGGGGTATAGCTGGGGAAAAAGGACTGGCAAATATGCAACCATTAATTAAGCGTAATCCACGTGTTATCTTTCATCAGTGTGCTCCAGAGAATATCCCTCTCTGAAACCTAATAGTAGTGAATAAAATCTTAGTCCCGTTCTGAAACTAGCATACCTCCACTTAGCTAACAGTCGTGTGTCTTTTCTGATTAGACTAGATGCTGCGCATCTCATTTTATGCCACAGGGGGTGACTGGAAATGGACCTGTGCTTATCCACTACTTATCTCCCTGCCTACCAAGTTGTACTGATATGAATAAATAGATGAACAGAATTAATATGTTCTGCCTTTGTAAATGTATAATGTTCTGTCTTTATTCTTTATTCCCATTCTGTAATTTATAGTTTTTCCCTTACCCTTTCCTTCTATTTCCAGTGATATGGATACTAAACCTTTTTCCAGCACTATGGATAGCAAATAATCTGTGTGCAGTTGTTGCAGTGTGAAACTGTGCTTTATCCTCTCTGATCTGTTTTCTTGCATGCCTTACCATGTAGACTGCTGCTGGTCTTAACTTGTGTACATTATTTTACTCACTCGCATTCCTACCACTTAAAGCTTATCTTGTTTTATATTTTTTTTACTCTAGTATGTGCAAGTGCATTTATTTGGAGATGACCTTGGAGCACTTTCTGGTTTATTTGCTCAGTCCCACAGTAGTTAAATGGAGAACAAAGGAGTCACTTAGGCCTACAACATAAAGTTTGAGCTCATAATCCTAATTCTGTTTGCCAAATTGTCAAATAATTTAGTATGTTTAGTTTGTTGGTTTGCTGTTTGCATTTATTTTCTTTCCTTTAATGCTTCATTGTCATTGGTACTATGACTGCTTCTTCTTGTCTAGCAATGCTTACATTTGGCAGCTGTGTTAATGGTTACACTTTCCATGAAAACACTGAGCTAAGTTAGGTATGTCTGTTCCCATTTCTCATTTGTGCTTTGTGGTGCATGTTCATTTCGTCATCTGCACTCCCGACCCTGCCTGCAGGTTTAATATTACAAGTTACTAGTTTACCTAGCTTTGAACTTGGGAGATTTTACTGGAAAGCCCACATTGTATCCGTGTTCATGTCCTAGATTATTTTTCTTGCTTGAAAGTTGTCCTTGACTGCTGCAGCAGAAATTCAGAAGCAATACATTGAATAATGACAGACTGTTCTACTGAACTTTGTTTTCTAAGTGCACACATCCATGATTAGGGACAGTGTTTTGATTGCAGAGTTATTTATAATAGTGGGTGTGGTAGAAATTTAAACTGACAAGGCAGTATTAAATGTTTCGAGATTGCAGTTTGGAAGAAGTTTATGTATCGCAGTGTGCTGCATTATTCATGGAAGCTGCTCTTCATGTTTCAGAATGTTTAACAGTTGTAGAGTCCTAGGAAGACTGGTTTGCTGTAAAAAAAAATAAAATAAAATAGATTTCTGCTTCTCACCATTGCAGTTCAGTGCTGACTGGGAACAGATTTGGTGGTATTGAATTGACTACTAGGTGGATAATCCTCCTGTGTGAGTGTGGATGATTTAGACTGACTCTTGCTTGAAGTTAGCAAGTGCTTTGTATTTCAAATACATTTGTTAGAAGGAATCCATGAAGCATTTGCCTGTTTTATATTCACAGGGGCAATTTTGATTTCTATACCAGCATGGCTTATGTACATAACTTGTATGGAGTATAGTATATGCGTACAGGTCATGTACACACACAGTCTTCATGAGTAGATGAAAAGGCATTAGACATGATGCACATGCAAAAACAGCTTTACTGAACTGCCATCTGATGCAAAGTCACATGGCACATAGACCAAATTACTGACAACCACTGTTTAAAGACACCACCACCATAATCCTTACAGTACATGCATATGAAAACAAATTACATTCCCTTACTTTAAGTTGAATATGAAGATAGAAGGCAAATAAGGTTTGTAACCAAATAGAGGCATCAAATATGTGTCTTTTTTTAAGTATGTGGAGAAGACTTAAACCAGTCACTGATAAAGGTGCTGCCATAGCAAACATGCAGAACCCTGAGATGTCATGCCTTATGTGACTCCTTAATATGGTGCACTGTCTTCTTTGCTTTCTTCATCTCTGGTAAATAACAGTGAACTTTAGGTATTCGTACATCAATTGTAAAAAAAACTTTACACTGCATGTTTTGTGATATGCAGAAGTATGTTCTGTATGTTGAAAATTTCAGAGTTCAAGAAAATAATTTAATATACCGAGTCCACATGTAGTCACTGTAATTAATCAGTTTCTTTAGATTTCTTCCAGACCTTGAATACTCATTTAAAATCAGTTGCTCTTTCATCACATTATTCCAGACTGCAACTATTTGTGGAATCGCACTGGGTACAGGATCTTTTTGAAAAAGTTTTACTGTTGAGTCTCTACTTGGAGTCTCAGCAGTCTTCCAAGAAGCATTTTCAAATTGGGAAGGTAGTAGTGCTTTATCCACTTGGTACTTTGAGGCATACATCTGAATTGTACCTCATTACAAGGAATGTTCCTTATTTTGAATCTTAAAATGTCCATGTTTCTCAGTTTCCCAGTGAAAGGGTCCATCACACACTGAATGTTGAAAATGTTTTCAACTATCTGTGGTAATACTGAATCATAGTTTTGTTGTTTGTCTTTTCGGCATTTCTCGGTTAGGGGTTGCCACAGCGGAACTCCAGTCTGCTAATGATTGGCAGTAGATTTTTTATGGTGCAGAGTTGCCAGCCTGACGCCCAACCTTCAGCAAAGGCATGCCCATTCACGCATGTCTTTCAGAGGCCACTTGACCGCGGGGAGGACATGCAGACTCCACACAGAAGGCACTCCAGCCGAGAATCGAACAGGAGAACCTTTTGCTAATACTGAATCATAGTTGTTGTTGTTTGTCTTTTTGGCTTTTCCCGGTTAGGGATCGCCACAGCGGAACACCGGTCTGCTAATAATTGGCAGTAGGTTTTTATGCTGCCGAGTTGCCAGCCCAATGCCCAACCTTCAACGAACGCATACACATTAACACATGTCTTTTGAACGCCACTCGGCCGTGGGGAGGACATGCATACTCAACACAGAAGGCACTCCAGCCGAGAATCGAACAGGAGAACCTCTTGCTGCGAGTCAACAATGCTACTGCTGCACAACCGCAGCTTATAATACTGAATCATAGTAATTTATCAAAATAATTTTTTGCAATATAAATTAACACTTTCTAACCATCTCGTGCCAGTAAGTTGCCAGGTGGATTTATGTAGATGGTGCAAATAAGTATATATCCTGTATGCATTTACAACCATCAGTAAATATTCCAAATACTTTTTTGTGAGTTATTTTCCAGTGATTATTTGAATGCCTTAGCCCAGCCATGGCAAGACAAACTTGCTTTCTTTTTGATTTTTTGGTTATTCATGCAGAAAGCTATATTCCACAAAACCAGGATAATTGAGTTAACTGCATTTTGGCCCAGGCAAAAGTGACTCCCACTTCTTCCAATAGTTACTTTTTTAGTGCCAACCCCATTTGATGGTGGTGGTCCAAGATGTGGTAGTTCCACCCATCAGAGAAGAGGCAACTGGATTGTCAAGTTTTTAGGTTGACTTCTTGGCTCCATGATGTCTCTCGAGTAGTCTGCATAGTTCCTTCCTCCTAGAGACCTTGCATTTCAAAAGAAGTGGGGAAGGATTTCTTTCTGGGTTACAAACCGTAGTGGTGTTTTTCCCAGCACCCATACTCCAAATGAAATGGTTCTTGTCAAAGATGCTTTTGAAGCAGATGTCTGTTACACTGTTGCAATGCAAGTAGCAGCCATTTCTAGTTATTTTTTGTCTCCTAGAAGTTCATGTCCTTACCTTCCTTGAAGGTGAGCAAATTATTTTTATGGGATACCGGTCTTCTGAGATCCCCTCCCCTCCAGTAGCCCGTTTCCTATCGCCTATTTATTTCATGGTGGGAAAGTTGACTTTTGTCAGTTTAAAGTAGTAGATTGAGCAGTTACAATTTCTAGCCTGGAAGACTATATTTTGAGATGCCGTAACTTCTGCAAAAAGGATTTTAGAACTCCAGGTTTTCATTGTGAAATCCCTTAACTCATGTTCCATGATGGAAAAGTTGCTGATGGGACTGATCCATCTTTCATACCCAAGGTGGTTATGGACAATAACCTAAATCGATATGTTTTTTTTTTTTTTTCTTTTTTTTCATTGCGTGGATGTTTATAGACATCTCTGGTTTGGGCTAGAAGGCCATGAATCTGATTTTCTCCAAATGACAAGCTAGTTTCACTTTCTTTTGCAATACCACTGTGGGAAATCCCCTATAGGTGGCAGTGAGGTGCATTCTGTTAAGGCTGTTCATATTTTTACTGCTTTTTCTGTATTTTCATATTGGAGGCATTTGTGCAATTGCAAAACTGGTCCCCTTGAATATGTTTGTGAAATGCTACAAGCTGTACCTAATTTCTAGGTTTAATTCTTCCTTTGGAGCTACAGTTGTGAAGAAGATTGTACCAGTTGAGTTCGCAGAGGAGGATCAGCTAGTGGTGTGGCTCCACAGGTTAAGACTTCTTTCTGGATACAAAAGTTGTGGATGTCTTATAAAAATTAATTGATAAGATCCTCTGTTCAGCCCCCCCCCCCCCCCTGCTTCTTTGATTTCCTTTAGCTTTTCTGTAAGGGACTTTGGTTCACTGGTTCAGAACAGGTGATGGTTGCTTCACAGACACATTATGGAATAATGGAGTTGGGGTTTGCAGCCTGGGAATGTTTAATCTGCAGTGCTGTCCTAATCCCTGCAATGTAAGTGTCAGTGGCAACCAAAGATAGTCCACCACCTAACCAGTTTAGTGATACACTAAGGAGGTAAAGTTTAACCTTTAGGACTCTTAAGGCTCCACACATTATCTTCGTGGCACTTGTGCACCTCTTTCTACTACTGATACCCTGCAGCTCTCTCCTGTATTTCCATTTTCTATCCACTAAATGCATTCATGTGGATTCATTAAGAAGACTTTAGACTACCTTATAAAAATGTTAACTCTTCACATTTTGTGAGTGCAGGCTGACAACCACCTTTGACCTTTTTCATTGCTTTTCTTTTTTTTTTATTTTGTAAGATTTACTCTCTTCCTTCTCTTTAATTCTTCTACTATTAGAGAGTTGATGCCTTGCTTGGGATGAAAGTCTTTTTCTTGTCAGGTTAACAAGTGCAACTGTGGTAAACAAGTCACTCCTGCAGGTAGAAAATGTTGAAAATCTGATCAATAAACAATAGCTGTGCCTCGTTAAGTGGGGCAACCATAAGAATGTTTAAAAAAAGTGGCTCCATGCCTTTTCGTTGGATTTCTGCGTTAAGGAGTAGTCTTGGCCTTTCCCCGTTGGCTGTGTGGTTACTTCATATAGGCTGGGGGTTCTCTCTCCTCCCCGTGTTCTCCATTCAAGCCTGGTCCAAATTGATCTGCATGGGCTGCTAGATGGAATTTCTTTAAGTTGGACAAGTTTGTTAAATAATCAACCAAAGCTAAAATTGTTAGAGCTATGCCTTGTTCTACATGTTCTGCTGTCCATGCTACTGAGGTGGAGGATTTTCGCTCTGCTGCTTGTTCTTCAGAGATGATGGTGTCTTCTGCAACTGGACCTGCTCTTTTGATATTGTCTTTGCACACCCCATCTCTAGAGGCTATGGGTTCTCACTCCAGTCCAGAGGACTTCTGCTGTTCTTGTTATTGATGATGTAGAGACTAGTAAAGCCGTAGAGAGGCTTTGGCACAGATAGGCAGTTTCTATCACTCACTTCTCCATATCATTTGAGAGACATGAAGGTGGACCTGATGTAAGCGTGCCGTTTTCTTTAAGTTACGTGTAGTCCACTCACATGCCAGAAGCTCATTTAATGAGCTCTCATTTTCTGATGGCAACTTTTCAAGCCTTTGCTGGTCAACTGCAAATGCTTCCAGCACTGAGCTCTCTCCAAGCATGTCCATTCTTAGTGCTGAGTTTCCTTTGTTGGTCCAGTGTTGCTCCCTCCAGCACACAGACCTGCCTGCACCAGTATCAGCTTTTTGTGTCCTCCAAAGATGCTCCCTTTGGGTCCTGTGCAGGCTTCTCTGTCATAGGTTATGTCCTCGACTACCTGGACATTGTATCCAGCATCAGCCTGTCAGGTGATGGATAAACCTCTGTTGCATAGATAGTCATAGTTAATACACTTTTCAGTTGTGTTTTAGGTTCCCTAAAGACTACATCCCTGGCAGTTTCTCTGAACATGTTGGGGACTCTGGCATTAGATTAGTTGGCTTTTAAGTGACTGCATTCTTTCTGTGCTACAGTAGAGGTGATGGAATCTCCTAGGGAAGGTGCCAGAAAGTCTTACCATTTTGGATCTGCTGTGGAGGCGGAGGAAGATAAAGGGTCCATTTTCTCCACCTTCCTTTCTGGATTGACTTGAGTTTGGCCAGGTCTTGAAGATGGAGAGGGTATACTTTGTAAGCAGGGTAGTCTTTCTCCCTGGAGGAAACTTCAAGCTGTTTGCTGGTGTCATCAGATATCTTCCTTGGTGGTTCCTCTCTTAGGGGGCATTATAGGAGATGTGGTCATTGCTGTTTGAAATGACCTTGACACTATAGCCCATTGACAAAGTTAAACAGGATTTATTGCTCTAGCTAGATTGTGTTGTATTGCTGGATACCCCCTTAATGGAGATGTCACTATCTTTTGCCTCGCTAATAAGGAATCCTAACTTTCCAGTCTGTCTACTTATCTGGCGGTAAATAATCTAGAGGACCGAGAAGGCTGGGAAAGCAAACCATTGCATCCTCTATGCTGTGTCTTAGTGTTGAATTCTCTTATCCAGATGTTTTACTTGGGGAGGTACCTCTGATTAGGTAATGTGTATGGTTGAGGGCCCACTCTGATTCTTTTGTCAGAAAGTTATCAGTCAGTTTTCCACATCTTCTGCTGTCATTAATGTCCTAGTCAAATGGAGTTTGCTGCCACTTGGGAGTTATCCTTGAAGTAGCATCAGGCATGGGTATGTTCACATCCCTGGCTGCACTTTACTACTGTCACTTGAGGATACTGTACAAATCTTTACTGATGCATTCTTTCAGGGCCCTTGTTGTTTGGAGCTGAAATTGAGCAGCATCTCTAAGGCATTAGGAAGAAAGGGCAGTTCCCTTTCAGCTTCTGGGGTAACTTTCATTCTTCCCTGTGTGTTCAATTCCTTCAGTTTAAGAGATGGAGAAAGTAACTTAGTGTGTCCCATGGAGATGACATCAGGATATGGAGTCAAATCTTTCCCCAGTATGTAACCTCATCATTGGCCTGGCAGCCATGGATTCTAAGATTCTTCTAAATGGAGAATCCCATCTATCTTGACTCCCATACCCGCAGTTTTCATGGGGAACTAGTTGATGAGAGGTCATCCCTTTACCTCTCCAAATGATACAAGATATCCAGGGAAAGGCGGATAAGGGAAAGAATCCAAAAAGGTATTTCTTGCTACTCAAGTCCACTCCATGTTGCCTCTCTGTTGCTGTCTGAAATACCACTCCTTTAAAAAAGTGCAGGCTAGAAGAGAAGTATAATGATTCACCAAAATATCTAATCCCGAAGTTAAACCAAAAAGGAAAGGATTTTATTCCAAATTATTTGGTACCTGAGAAAATGCAGATCTTGGATCAATCCTAGACTTAAGCTTGATATGTTCATTCCAAAGGAATTGTTCTGCATGGTCATGATACAGTGCATCCCCCCATATCTAGCCAGAGGAGACTGAATATGATTGCTGGACATCCAGGATGCCTGTCTTTACTTAGAAATTGTCAAGGCTGCTGTAGATTTTAGAATGAGTAATTACACACTGTTCACGTCTCTGATATTTGATCTTTCTTCATCTCCATTTTATGTTTTACCAAATGCAGGGGAGTGGTGGAAGTTTGTTTGACTAAAGAGCATTGTTGAGTTTCATTACTTGAATGCATGTGTGCTGGCATCACCTTCAAACTGGCATTGCTTGCAGATTCAGCTCTTTCTATGGAGCTCTGATAATCCAACGTTTATTTAACTAGGCATTTTGTCATAAAGTTAATGAAAATGGATTTGCTTTAACAGATATAGAAGTTGTGCATTACCACATAGTTGTATCATCTTGAAGAATTGACCCTCTTAACCAACCTTCCCTCCATTCAGGCAGTCTGCATGTGAGGGGATGTTGCTCTGTTCATTTAGCTTGGTCAGAAACTGGAGCTGGAGGGGATGAGTAGGAGGTGGTGGAGTGTCCTGAATGTTTTATATAGGTTCATAGGTTCATAGGTTCATACTAGGCTATCTGCCCTAGGGCATTTATAAGCCTAGCCAGAGTATGTTTGGCTTTTGCCACCCATTTTAAATTAATTTTGCTATGCCCTTTTTCGAGGTTAGTATACTGTGCCTCTGTCTAACAGTGACACAGAAGTGATACCCGGGGTAAACCTACGATCTCCCATCCGCTCATCAGAATTCCTCTTGAAGAGCGTCAATGAGAGACTCTGCCTAACCTGGACTGGGATTTTATTCCAGAGTGAAGGGAGCCTCTGGGTTATGAATCTGTCCCTCCAGCATGTCCTATTTATTTCAGTGCTGAGGTTCAAGTCTCTCGAGCGCGTAGCTCAGTGGGATTTGGATTTTTTGAGGTGCAGCATGTCCCTTAATTCCGGGTTGGACATGGCTTTATACGTCAGGCAGAGATCGCCTCTGAGCAGGCGGTATGCCACTGAGTAGAGCTGGAGTTTCTTTAACCAGGCAGCATATGACATCTGTTTGAGCCCTTTGATCCTCTTGGTGAGGTACCTTATGGGGTCTTTCCGGTTGCTGCAGGTGTTTGGTAAGTTACATCCCAAAAGGGGCATTGTACTCAATTATGGGCCTGATGAGGGATGAGTAAAGAGGCACGATGACCTCCCCTGATCTAGATGTGAATCCCTTCATGATTAGGTGGGCTATATAAAATGTTTTTCTAACCACTTTGGCCACGTGGTTGTCAAATGAGAGATTGCTATCAACTTGGGTCCCCAGGTCCCTAATTACTTCTTCTGTACTTAATGGATTACCACCTATGTGGTAATTTGTGGGCACTTTGTGCTGAGAAAGAGAATATACTGAGCACACAAATTCTGAAAGTTAATGAGTACTGAAGTCTCCATGAAGAGCTGATGTGGTAGGTCCTTAACTTTCCTTTATGGTAAGTGTGGGGAACTATATAAAACTGCAAATTGTTTTTGAGTAAAGATGCAGCAGTTGCAAAATATAAAAACCTGTATAAAGCTTTCATGTATTTTTCTCAACAGTACTGTAGTGAAGTTTAAAAAAAAAACAAAAGAAAATAGCAATTGTTAACTTACAGCTGTAGCTTTTATTGGTTCAATTCCACTGAACACCCACTGCTGTTTGATGCAATGATATAGTGAATAGGCTTTTTTAATAGAATTATTTTACCAATTAATATGCAACAATGAAAGAGTAGGTTGTGGAGAAACAAATCACTTATTACACATTTTCATTATAGATTTAGTATTTTCATAAACTACATATTCTTGAGGAGTACATTGTGAAATGTCAGTGGCAAACATGAAAATGTTATACTATCAATGTTTAAGGCATTATATTAGAGGTATTGCGATTTTATTGGCATGAAAGTACAGACAGTCCCCTGGTTACAGACATCCGACATGCGGAAAACCCATAGATACGATTGGGCTGCTGCAGTGTCAGAAATAACATAAAAAAATTAAAAGAATTAAAGTTGCCCACATCTGTGCGTGTGTGAGAGAGAGATCAGTAGAGTGAGAGAGAGGTGTGAGTGCATGCAGGTTTGAATGATGGAGAGACTGTGTATGAGAGAGAGAGAGTGAAGAGGTGAGAGTGAGCGATTCCCTGGCAGCAGTTAAGAGGTGGGTGGTTGCATAACGGAAGGGGGTTAGTTATGGAATAGATAAAATAGGCTTAAGAGTGAGTGGAGTGTGTGTGTCATACCTCTAAACCTCTTGGAGCTGGAAATCTGGACAAAGCCATAAGTAAAAGTGGGACAAATGCCTGAAAATAGGGACAATTTTAATAAATATTGCTCTTACAAACTTAAAGTTGATAGAATAACAGGTTTTGCATTAACATGAATTTTCTAAAAGTATGAATTCTGAAACGTGTGTGTGTGTGTGTGTGTGTGTGTGTGTGTGTGTGTGTGTGTGTGTGTGTGTGTGTGTGTGTGTGTGTGTGTGTGTACAAGTCCTCATAAACACTGCATTTAATAACAAGATGCCTTAAACCAGCTTTGTTGATGCGAAGTAAGGAAGCATAGCTTGTAGTCAGCAAGGAAGCACAGCTACAGTATTATGCTTTTTTTTTGGAAGTGTTTCTATAGTGTATTATATGCAAAGAAAAGTAAAATAAATACTAGACTGAGGCAAACATTTGACTAAGTGACATTTCATAAGAACCATATCTAATGCACTAGACCAGCTGGTTTCATCCCCCACAAGGGGAGATAACATACTTGCTTTAGTCCTCACCAACATGGGTGACTGCTGCACCACTCCCATAGTATGTCCTTCCCTGGTGAGATCAGATCATCAGTCTGTCTTATTCAAAGTTTCTATCCCACCCAACCCCTCCCCTGCCATAACCAGGCTAAAAAACTTCTCAAAAGCTGACTACACCCTCCTAAGGGAGGGTATCATCAGCTTCACACCACTGCCCCCCTCAAAGGATGCAGACAGCTACGCTGAACAGTATGCCAATGCAGTATACAAGCACCTGTACACCTCCATGGACTCACCCATACCCAACAGAAGTAAAACCTGCTCTTCAAGGAAACACAAACTTGTCTGGTGGACATTCTCTATCAACAGGCTTAACAAGAAAAGGAAGAAACTGTTGTCCAAGGGTAAAAAGGAACAAATCCCAAATTGGAAAATCTCCCTCCTCCGCCTCAACAAGCAAATTAGATCACTAGTGAAAAACTCCAAAGCCAATTATGAGTTGAAACTAACCTCTGAAACAACCACAAGTCATTCAGTTATGTTAGGAACTACATGGCAAAGCCCAGGTTTGTTTCGAATTAGTACTTAATGGTACCACTTACACTGATCCTGCCAACTTAGTCAACCTGCTGGCTGATAGGTTCAGTGTAAACTTCACCCCCTTATCACCCCCTAAAGGCCCAGTCGACATCCCCGATACTTCTCCCACACCTCACATCTCCATAGATCAAGTGTTAAAGCCCCTATTCAAGGCAAAGAACACAGCTTCCATGGGACCTGATAAAATCCCAGGCTGTATTCTGCACCATCTCCATCAAGAATTAGCTTTGCCATTGAGAACTCTATTCAACCACAGCCTAATTACAGGCTTCATTTCAGTAGAGTGGAGAACCGCCATTGTCTTCCCCTTGCACAAAGGTGGTGCCACTATCGCCCCATTAGCTTGACAAGTCATGATCTGTAAAGCCATGGAGTGTATTATTATAAACAAGGACATAGGCAATCTCCAAACACTTGACCCCACCCAATTTAGATTTGTCAGGGGCAGATCTTGCCTATTGAACCTAGTTGACTTCTTTGAGACTGTCACCAAGGCCCTGGATGAGGGAAAGTCAGTATGTACAGCTTACCTTGACCTGGCCAAGGCCTTTGACACAATCCCCAACTCTGGCATCATTGAAAAGCTAACACAACTCTTTGTTAATCCCCGTCTTGTTAGATGGGATGCAACTGGCTCACAGATAGGACCCACAAAGTCAAAATAGGCGCCATCACGTCGACAGCAGACCTGTCACTAGTGGTGTTCCTCAGGGATCTGTCCTGGGACCCCTACTGTTTGGCATGTACTTTTCAGAGGTCCAGGCAAAGACAAAGGACCTGTGGCTGACCAAGTTTGTGGATGACTGTAAGTTGAGTGCTGTCATTGACTCTCCAGATGATGTTAACATACTGTAAAAGGGTCTTGCAGCTACAAATAAACTGGTGCCAAAGTCATGGTCTTAAGTTAAATGCAAAAAAAAAGTATTATACCATTCGGCAAAAATATGTCCCCTACTGATTACCACATCAGTGACAACTCCCTAAGCACATAACCTGTGGTGAGAGACCTGGGTACTCAGGGTGACAACAATCTCGCATTTGACCGTCATGGAGGCAGTTGTCAGAAAAGCCTTTTACTTGGTTCATCTCATAAGTTCATTAGACCCATAATTGAGTATAATGCCCCGTTTGGTATGTACCTCCAAACACCTGCACCAACTGGAAAGGCCACAGAAATACTTAAAGAATCCATGGCGTCCAACACCTGTCCTAATCGGACATGCTCAAATCACTATCACTTTACTCTGTATCATACAGATTGCTCAGAGGTGATCTGTGTCTCGCCTACAAGGCAATATCGGACCCTGCCCTACTAGAAATACTCCATATCCGTTTAACTCCTCGCACATTACACGCTCAATAGGACTAAATCTAATATGCAACCTCAACAAAACCTGCTTGAGAGACAGGTTTGTCTCCCAGAGGCTGCCCCGTCTCTGGAATAGACTTCCCATACATGTCAGAGTACCTTACTGACCCTCTTCAAGCACAACCTTGATGAGTGGATGGGAAACCACAAATTTGTCCCAGGGGATCCTCCTTTGTCCCTCATTGACAGGGGTGACAGGTGCTAACTGAGGTTTCTTTTTTTGGGGATAAACTCTTGGCTAGGTTTGTAAGGGGCCTAGGGCCATTAGCCTAGTAACCTCCTATGATCCATATGTACGTGTTTCAACTTGCATACAAACTTGACTTAAGGACATACTAAAAATGGATGTCGTCCTTAACCCGGGGACTGCCTGTATACAGTATTTCCATATGTTCATTAATATTGCCAAATTCAAGTGACTGTAAGCTGTTGTATGGGATTGGCAGAAACCTTAGATGATGCTGGAAAAAAGTTAATAGCAAATGTACAGCTGGAGATATGCTGACTGTTTATACTTTTAATTACGGATATAAACATCCTTAGTTTTCAGAGATATTTACAAGAATATGAAATAATGCTGAGAGAGGAATTGCTTGGCATCATTCAGAAGTTTCCAATATATAAACATTTTCTAAAAAAAAAAAAAAAAATATCTAAGTACAAGTTCAGAGTTTTTTTCACAGTATGGATGTAAATACGTTGTGTTGACTTTCATTAAACAGTTCTGAAGTTCAGTAAACATAAATCCACTGCAGCAGGTTAAAGTCAAGCTCCCAGTCCAGCAGGATAAAGTTAGTCATAAACTAGGCAGCCAACAAGCATGGCAGAAACTCACAAACTCTATTAAACGACCAAATAAAAAGTAGCAAGCGCTTTCGCGTGGATCAACCACGCTTCTTTTAGACCTACAATGACAGACCCACATCTCATTTTTGAAGACTCTCTATCCAGTCCTAACGAAGTATTAATCAATTAACAAGTCAAACTAATTAACCGCATTGCAAATAAAAACATCATTGAACCATCTAAAAACAAAATATCGAAAAATCAGTGTGTATAAACCAAATTCAGATATAGATAAATGAGTGATATCGTTGAGGTATACAAATCCTGTGTGTGTGCATCAAAAGTATATTACAATCCATACATACGAAAATCACTTGAATACAAAACTCTACAAATTAAGTAAATAAAACGTACCAATCCAATATGCTCCTTGAAAGCACACCACATATCTGATCTCGCGAGGAAATGTTGTCATTAACATATCACTAAGCAACCAACAAAACAGTCAGGTGCTCACTATGTAGGACAGTGATATACATGATGCAGAATAAAATAAAGTAGATCAAATGTACTTCCTTGCTTTAAAAAAACAATACTTAAGAATGTATATGTAAATCTACTCTTAACTACAGAGGAATATCTAAAAATAAGACCATATAAATAAATCAAAACT
This sequence comes from Protopterus annectens, assembly GCF_019279795.1. Classification (NCBI taxonomy): domain Eukaryota; kingdom Metazoa; phylum Chordata; order Ceratodontiformes; family Protopteridae; genus Protopterus; species Protopterus annectens. Next base: position 1,699,408,256 of record NC_056732.1, read on the forward strand.
GGTAAAACAAAAAAAATATATTGGGTTCCTCATAAAAGCGCATATATAACAAACATAAAAATAAAAAATTGAGCTGCTAAATCCAGCATATTAAAAAAAAAAAAAAAAAAAAGCCTACCCTGTAAATCAAATACATGATGTACTACCCAACATAAACTTATAAACTCGCAAATATATAAAACCCATAGCTGGAAACCAAGAATTGGGTCCCTCACAAGGGCAAGACAAAAGTCTATATGGAAGTTATATACATATGCCACGACATAAATCAATAACCCAGATATGAAATTTAGTGTGCCAGTACTCCTAATAGACATGTGCATTAGTTCTATCTTTCAAAAAGGGCTTAAGGGGCACTGCTTAATTCAAGCCGTGTTGTTTATAAACTTAAAGTAGAACTGTCCGCTTCTGTTCAGCCTTCTCTGTATCATTTTTATTATCATGTAATATGTCATTAGGGAGAAGAACTTGTAATGTCATAAAAACAAAACTATATTCATTCCCCAACTGTAATACATGTTTTGCTAATGCACTTCTCACATCATGAATATTAGTGTAATATAGATGTTCCCTAATTCTGTCCCCAAGTACCCTGGTGGTCATCTCAACATAAAATTTTGAACAACTTGTACATTTGGCTAAATGTATAATGTTACGAGTAGAACAATCAGCATAATGACGAAATATAAACTTCCTACCAGTTGTGGGGCGCTCGCACATTATTGTTAACAATAAATCTGCAATAATTACAGTGCCTGCAGCTGTAGGTGCCCTCCCTCCCAGATGACACCTTGCTGCTAGAAAAACCTGTTCAGTGACATATGTCTTTTTAGAGACCTCCTATTCCTAAATGTAACCTTAGGATAGAGTCCTGTGATATTGCCCATGCTTTCATCTGCTGTCAATATATGCCAATTACTCCGTATAATATTCATAATATGTTTATTACGAGATGTAAAAGGTATCCACAACCTACAAGATTTAACACTGGCCACATTTCTCTTGGAGAAGTATGGTCTACTCTTATTACTTCTCCATATCAACTACCTTAAATTGAGCATCACATTCAGCTTCAGTATAACCCCTATCCATGAATTTCTTTTTCAGTTGACAAACCTGATTGGCTAGAGTAACTTCATTACTCAGCAATCTGGACAAGCGCAAAGCCTGTCCTCTCAACACATTCTAAATACATAATTGGGATGCATGCTCATCCTAGCTAGAAAACTATTTTTTTTTTACATTCTTTATTAAAAATTTGTTTGTAGTGCATTACCTACTCTTTGTAACTTGACATCAAGGAGATCTACAGCATCTTTCAACATATATAATGTGAACTTTTGAAAAGGATGTAGAACTATCGATAAAATCATTAAACTGCTGCAATTTCACCAATGAGCCATGCCGCACAATAAATATATTATTTACAAATCTCTTCTAAAAAAAATTGTATGTCTCTCATATTCATCATTAGCCAATACAAACTTATTCTTCCAGTGTGCCATAATCATATTGGCATATGTGTTGGCACATGGGGTACCCATGTCCACTCCAGCTAATTGAATATAATGGCTAGAACCAAACATAAAAACCTTAGTCACTAAAACTAATTCCATAAGCATTCAGAGAGCATGTATAAAATTACTAGAAAAGTCGCTGTTTTCCGTTAAAAATTCCTTCTTAAATTCTATGCCAGTATCATTGGGATTGCAAGTAAAAAGTGAACACACATCGAGTGACTAAAATATCACTAAAGGAGTAGCCTCCAGTGTTTCAAATAGTGTTGTCAAATAGTATCAGTTAGAATAGTGGATGTCTTCATTAGTGGATGTAACATTTTCTGAATAGGGAGAGGCTCAGTGAGCCTTCCTTGTCAACTACAATGGGTCTGAATGGGGGACTAAAGACTTGTGTACCTTGGGTAGGACTTTAATAAAAGGAACCACAGGTTTTCACACTAAAAAAAATCAAATAACTCTTTGTTAATATATCTACATGAAAAGCTATCAAGCAACTCATTATGAACATTCCTTACAATTCTCTGCAGATCTTCTAATGTGATGCACTTATAAGTAGAGGCATCAGATAGCAATTCATCTTCCTCACATAATCAGTACAATTCAATATAATTATTACACCACCACGCTTCTCAGAAGGCAAATGGTAATGTTATTATTTTGAAGCTCTTACAATGCTAAAAACTGTCTGGATGAAAAATTATAAAAACCTTTCTTCTTTGATGCATTAGTGTGAACATACTTATTTAAGTTATTTAATGAAACGTTCTTTGAAAGGCCTTAGCCTGGGGATGAAAGTTGGGAGTGTACGCACTCAGCTCTTTCAAAATACAACTCTGAACATTCATTTGAGGAAATAAAACATGCAGCATAATATTTCTACAAAACATTTTCAAATCTAAAACAATATCACTAAAAATGCTAGATGTCCTTCAAGGGCCTTGCCACTTTCCTCCTCGGAACCCACCCTGGCTCTTTCTGTTTCTGGCCAGGAATCATCCACTCTGCCCCTTCAGGGACAGCCTGTTGCCAGACCGCCCCAGGATATTCCCCTTCAGGAACCCCTTGAATCCACTCCAGAGTAACTCCTAAGGAGGTGCATCGGAAGCATACGTGCAAGAGGCGAAACAGGTTCACCTCTGGAATCTCTCATGGGCGATACGGATTTGGATGAGGGGGAGGTTCCCCCACCGATCACCCCCTGACTGTCTCATTCAGAGACATCATGGAGCTCCTGCGACAGAGAGGGAAGTGGTCTTCCCTTAATCCAAGCCTGACAAGTCCATATTCCTGGAGGCATTTGACACAGGGCCTTCTACTTCTTGGGTGCCCCCCCCCACAGACCCTTTGGTGGAGCTCACTTCCCGCAATGTATGGAAGGAACTGGACACAGTTAAGTCCATTCCGAAGTGCCCAGACAAGGTAGTCAGTGCCCCATTGGACAGGAGCCATTGGTCCAAGGGTTCCCTGGTCAATGCCGTGGTGGTTGCGCCAGCCACAAAGGAGGAGCTGGCTCAGGAGAGTTCCTCAGTCCATCCTCCAGACAGGGATCTAGGGTGGTGGACCATTTTGGAAAGCAAGTGTATGCTTCAGCCACCTTTGCTCTGCGTGCACTGAATTACTTGGCATACGTCTCCAGACTGCAGAGAGACCTGATTAAGGAGCTGTCTGTGTCTGCCCCAGGGTCCATGTTGGAGGAGAAGAAGGTTTTCCCTTCCTGACTGGCCACCCTAACAGCCATTTCAAACATGTCCATAAGGCTGCTTTCCCATGCAACTGATGGTGCTTTGAGGGCAGCCGGGATGAGCGTCACCATTAGGCTGCATACCTGGCTTTCTCTGAACCCTTTAAGGCATGAATGCCCCCTTTGTTGGGTCCACTTTGCTTGGACCTACTGTTTGTGATGCTCTTACCCAGTGCGGTAAAGGCGGGAAGACCTGGTCTCTCTCTCTCTCTGCACCCAGCAGCCTGGGAGTGCATCACGAACAGTCTTTGGGTGCTTCAGGTTATATCCAGTGGTTATTCTATTCCATTCATCATCCCCGCACTCTGAAGAGAAACCTCCTGGATGGTTCTACCTGGCCAGTGGGAGGTGGAAGCCATTGAAATTGCCAGGCTGCTCGAAAAGTCATCCATCCTGTCCTCCCAGACCAGATTAGGCATTTATTCCAGCATGGTCTTCATGTTTCACTGTTGCAGTCATTACATTTGGGTAATCTGCTGGCAGGTTGCCCTCAGTCGGCCTGATTAACAAAGTCTTGGGTCCTGCGTCGGTTGCTGTTTCTTCTTCCATGACGTCAGGTCGTCAGGGGTATAAAACATACAGCTGACGCCATTACATCAGTCTTTCTTGCCATGTGGTGCCCGTAGCAGAAGCAGTTTGCAAGTGCTGGTCGGCAGACTCCTGAAATTTTTATTTTTGAGTTTCAGAACCGAAGTCTTCAACTTAAAGCTAAGTACCCCGTTGGGAAAACTTTTCTTGCTCCTTCCTGATGTCAGTAAAAGTTAATAATTGCATTATGGAAAGCAAATACCTGATAAAGATTTTCATTTGTACTGTATTCCTTGCCTAGGCCCTGACCAAGATGTACCTTGCTGTCGGTTTTGTGCTTTATTTAATCCGCGCACTATCCGTTGTAGGTACATTTTTGCCTCTAAATATTTCGGTTCTCTGTTTAATTATCCAGAAACGTCATCGGTTAGCCTTCCATCTACTGGAATTCCGAAAAAACACAAAGATAAAGACAGAGACAGGCCGCCGAGGTCCAAAACTGTTGATGCTTCTCCTAAGCCAGTCGCCAGTTCTCCGGTACTCAGGCGCTTTTGCAGCCCCTGATACCTGCTACTTCTGATTCGCAGGCCTCTACTGAGACCCATTCGGAGTCCGGTATGCCACAAGATGCTTCAACTATAGAACCCCCGGATGTGTCTACCTTGGATGGGTCCGGAGCCGCTGTGCAGGCACTGGCTTTTGAGGGTGTATTCAGGCCTACAGACTTGCATATTAAATAGGCACCGCCTTCATTACTAAGGCCTAAATCTCGATCTATGTCTAAAAAACGATGCCCAGGCCACATGTTCAGGCCCCTATGCCTAAAAAACAAATGATCAAAATGGCTGAAGATCTAATTACTCTAATCAGGGGTAGTCAACCCCCCCCCCCCCCCCCAAGAGGCCTAGGGCTGAGCTTGATTATGAATCTTCTGATCAGGATTCTGTTTCTTCTGACTCTTCTAATGACCTGGATTTGTCCATTCCAGGATTCTGATGCAGAGGATTCAGTTCCCTCTGCTTCCCCTCCTGAGGATTTTTCTTTTTGGGAAACTTTACATACTTTAAGGGAGCATTTCCACTGGGAAAGCCAGGAATTTTTGGATTCAAAAAAGAGGCTTAGGGATTTCCTTCTACCTCAGCATAGGCCTTTGGCTATGCCTCCTGTACTAGACATTGTTGATGATGTGTTCTCGGAATCCAGCTTGGCCCCTGATTCTCTGCCTCCAGCTCCTAGTAAACCTGACAGATATTACAGGGTTCCCGAGTCCCACAAGTTCCTTTTCAAAAATCCTGTTGCAGATCCAGAAACCATTTCTCAGAGGCCCAAGGGCATTAAGGCTTCTACTGCTAAAAATCCTACCCCTTCTGATAGAGACTCCAGGGCGCTGGATAGATGGGGTAAAAAGGTTTATACTTCTGCAACCTTGGCAATCAGAGCTTTAAACTGCCAATTTCATGTGTTAAAATATCAACATAATATTATTGGACTGCTTAAACAGAAAATGATGTTGATTCCTGACTGTGTGGAAAATAAAGATTTACAGGATTTAATGCATTCTGCTGAACAAGTTGGAAAACATACTTTGCAATGTGGTTTTGATTCTTTAGAGGTCTCCTGCAGGGCTACTGTTACTGGGTCTATGTTTAGAAGGCATGCTTGGCTTAAGGAGCAATCTTTGCCTGATCATGTTGTTGTGTCTTTCAGCTTTTCCCGGTTAGGGGTCGCCATAGCGGAACTCCAGTCTGCCAATGATTGGCAGTAGATTTTTATGTGCTGATTTGCCGGCCCTGACGCACAACCTTCAACGAAGGTACGCCCATTCACGCATGTCTACACACAGAAGATGCTCTAGCTGAGAATCTAACAGGACAACGTCTTACTGTGAGGCGACAATGCTACCGCAGCACCACCACCGCAGTAATCCTTGCCTGATCATGTTAAAGCTAAATTGTTGGATGCTCCTTTAAATCAGGACCGCCTGTTTGGCAATAAGGCTGAAGAAGTTCTAAAAAAGATGGAAGATAAAGCTAAATCTATGCAAACTGTTAAAGATTTCTTACAAGTGCAACCTCCAAGATTTAGTAGGCACTGGCCTGCTAAGAATTGGTCTTTTCCAGCCCCTTCCAGATCCTCTCAAGCGAAACCCAGACGCAGCAAAATCCCCAGGTTTCAGTCCCAGGGGACTCTCAGAACTAAGCAGTGGGGGGCCTACACTTCCAAATCTGGAAATAACAAGACACCCCCCATGGTAAACTATCTCAGTGACTTCCTTTTAAAATTACCAAGCACTTATCTTTTAACCGCCCCTTTGGGGGGAAAGATTGCTCTTCATGCAAAGAACTGGGAACTCATAACCTAGGACAAATGGGTTTTAAATCTAGTGTCCCAGGGATACAGATTTCCTTTCCACACATTGCCAACACCAATAGGGGTGGCCAGACCTGCCCCCAAATCAGTGGGCAGAGGCTCAAAAACAAGTACTTTCCCTCTTAAGCATGGGGGCTATTCAACCAGTACCAGAAGAGGAAAAGGGACAAGGTTTCTATTCCAGGCTTTTTCTGGTACCCAGAAAAGACGAATCATGGTGTCCAATCCTGGACCTGTCCACTCTAAACACCTTTCTGGAGATTCCAAAATTCAAGATGCTGACTCCTCACCAGTTACTTCCTATGCTAGGCCAAGACGCCTGGTTTGGCAACTCTAGATTGAAAAGAAGCATACCTGCACATCCCAATCAGGGAATCCTGCAGAAGATGCCTATGCTTCAAAGCAGGCTACTTGCATTATTAATTCTCTGCACTGCCCTTTTGGCTTGTCTACTGCGCCCAGGGTATTCACAAAGTGTCTGGCTCCAGTTATTGCATTTTGCAGGCAAAGAAATATTAAAATATATCCATACCTGGACGATTGTCTAATTCAGACAGAAAACCAAGGTATACTTCTAAATCATCTGGCGTTTGTAAAAAGGGTTCTAACTTGTCTGGAGTACACCATAAACAAAAAGAAATCACAACTTGGTACCCTGTCAACAGATTACATTCCTGCATGCAAGATTGAATACAACTGCCCAGATGGCTTTCCTCACGCCAGAGAAGCAAATTCATTTGGTAACTTATTTCAAACAAGTGGCCACAAAAACCCTGCTATCTGCAAGACAAATACTGCAAGCCTTGGGGTTCATGGCCGCCTGCATTCTACTAATTCCATATGCAAGACTGCATATGAGGAAACTACAGTGGTATCTAAAAAATCTATGGAGTCAACATTGTCACAGCCTGGAAACAATGATCCCTATCATACCTTGCCTGCGCCTGGAGTTCCTATGGTGGGTAGAGGCCTGCCACCAAAACAAGGGACTACCATTCACACTACCCCCTGCCGCCCAAACCCTAACTACAGATTCATCAAACTATGCATGGGGGGCTCATCTGGCAGGAAAGTGCATTCAGGGCAAATGGAACCCAAGTCAAATGCACCTACATATCAATCAAAAAGAAATGTTAACTGTACAGAATGCTCTGACAGCCTTCAAGGACTACATTCTTCCAGGACAACTAATGGTAAAGACGGACAACACCACGGTTGTGTGGTACATAAACAAGCAGGGGGGTACACATTCCTACCCTCTCTGCAGACTAGCCATGGCATTGTGGAACACAGCCTTGAGCTACCAAGTGCACCTACAAGCTCAATTCCTGCCAGGAAAATTGAATACACTGGCAGACTGACTAAACAGAAACCTCATGGACCCACATGAGTGTAAACTGGAACCACGGATTTTCAACATGTTGACAAGCGAATGGGTGAGCCCAGACATAGATCTGTTTGCCTCCCCCCAGAACTATCAGTTGGTCAAGTTTTGCACAAGGACTCCCCACAAACAAGCTTGGAAAGTGGATGCTCTATCCTTCAGCTGGAATAACCTCAGTCTACGCCTTTCCCCCTCTGCCTCTGCTCTCCAGAGTTCTACTAAAAGTCAAACAGGACAAACTGAAGATGATTTTGATTGCTCCAGACTGGCAACGCCAACACTGGTACCCCCTCCTGCGCAGTGTGCCGCAAATATCTCCATGGCATCTGCCTAAGACCCCTTCCCTGCTGTCTCAGCAGGAGAACCAAATTCTGCATCCTCAGCTTCCAACATTGAACCTTGCAGCATGGCTAATCACTTAAATTCACCCTCATCATCCCTCAGCAAACTGGTGATGGATGTCATCTTGGAGGCGAGAAGACCTAGTACTAGAAAATCTTATGCTGACAAATGGAAAATATTCTGTGCCTGGAACCAGTCTTTAGGGATGAGCACAGCAGCGCCCAATTTACCTCAGATTTTGCAATACTTAACTGAGATGCTTCACAAGGGCCTGTCTTTTTCCTCCATTAAAATCCACGCCTCAGCTATTTCAGCTCACTATAACACAGAACCATCCCTCTTCTCTCATCCTCTGCTCAAGCAGTTCCTCAGAGGGGCAAAGAACTTGAGACCACCCAGGAGAGCTCCTACCCCTGCCTGGGACCTTAACTTTGTTTTGGAGAAGCTCACTCTACCTCCTTTCGAGCCAGCTGCTACTGCAGACTTAAAATGTCTTTCTTGGAAAGCAGCCTTCATTTTAGCAATCACTTCAGCTAGAAGGATATCTGAATTACAGGCCCTTATAGCAGTGGAGCCTTTCATCATCTTTCATGCGGATAGGGTATCTCTCAGGACCAATCCATCCTTCATGCCCAAGGTGGATTCCAGTGTGGCTCTTAATGAGTCCATTCATTTGCCAACCTTCTTTCCCAATCCACAGAATAAAGGAGAACGGATTCTGCATTCCTCGGATGTGCACAGACAACTTAGATTCTACTTGGACAGGACTAAATCTCGAAGAAAATCTGAACAATTGCTGGTAGCATTTGCTGCAGGGGCAGAGGGGAAGGCTATTTCAAAACAAACCATTTCTAAACGGATAAGCCATTGCATTCATTTCTGCTATAAGCACCATGGAAAACCTATCCCCCAGGGGATCAGATCTCACTCCACCAGGGCTGCATCTACTTCTGCAGCCTTTCTCAGAGGTGCTCCTACCAGGGATATCCTAGAAGCTGCTACCTGGAGTTCTGTACATACTTTCACCAAGCATTATCATTTACCAGTTTTCTCTAAATCCAGAGTGGCTTTGCCACTGCTGTCTTACAGGGCCTTATAGCTGGCCCTAATGCTGTATGAACTCCTCCTCCCAACCATAGCTTTGGGAATCTACCAAAATGTAATGACTGCAACAGTGAAACACGAAGAACATAGTATAGTTTTGTACACTTACTGTAAATGTAGATGTTCGAGTGCATTCACTGTTGCAGTCCTGGTTACCCTCCCTCTAGCCCCCTAGTTTTCTCTGGCTATACCTCTACTTTCCTTTACTTTGCTTAAAAGCCTTTTTGGTGTATTTGCTTTTGGTTGGAGGTATACTTTTGTGTTTTTTAAGTTTATTTGCTCCCCATTAGGAGGGCACCTGACATCTGGGGCAAGAAAAACTGATGTAATGGCGTCTGCTGCATGTTTTATACCCCTGACGTCATGGAAGAAGGGACAGCAACCGACGCAGGCCGACTGAGGGCAACCTGCCAGCAGATTACCCAAATGTAATGACTGCAACAGTGAATACACTCTAACATCTACATATATGGTAAGTATACACAACTGTACTTTCTTTTTGGTGCCAAAGAAAATGGGTGACTTCATACCCATTTTGGATCTTACTAATGGATAAGGGCAAAATTGTTCACACTGCCTACTTTAACCTAGCTAAGGCATTTGACACAGCACCCAACTCTGGCATTGTTGACAGTCTCGAGAGGTTAGGTACAAACCCGTATGTCACCTGGTAGATAGCCAACTGGCTCGCAGATAGGACCCAGGAAGTTAGAATTGGTGTGTACACCACCTACAAAGAGGCCAGTCACAAGTGGAGTCCCTCGGGGATCAGTCCTTGGACCGGTCCTTTTTGGCATTTACTTCTCAGAAGTTAAGGCCAGTGTCCGTGATCTCTGGCACACACAATTGTTCTACAGGAGGGGCTGACACAGACAACTGGTGTCAGAGCTATGGACTAAAACTAAATGCCAAGAAATGCATAATAGTATCCTTTGAGAAGTCATCCATCCCTGGTAACTATCATACTGACAACGCATCCCTTGGAGATGACCCAGTAGTCAGGGACTTACGGATACACATAGATGGTAATCTAGCCTTTGATCATCATGCGTCTACAGTGGTGAGGAAATCATTCTATGTTGTGCAACTTATAAACAAAGGTATGGCATCAAAGTCCAAGGAAGTCATTGTTCCACTGTATTCAACATTCATCAGACCTATCTTTGAGTACATTGCCCCCTTTGGTAGGTTCATAGGTAGGTACTAGGCTATCTGCCCAAGGGCATTTATAAGCCTAGCCAGAGTGTGTCTGCTTTTGCCACCCCATTGATTAACTGAGCCTCTGTCAAGCAGAGCCAATGAAGTGATCCTAGGGGTGTACTTTCTGTTACCCATCTACTCGTCAAGGCTTCTCTTGAAGAATGTTAGTGAGGGGCTCTGCCTAATGTAGTTAGGAATTTTGTTCCAAAGCATGGGGATTCTCTGTGACAGGGATCTATCCCTCCAGCATGTTCTATTTATTGTTGTGGCGAGGTTTAGCTCACTAGAACGCGTGGCTCGCAGTGACTTAGAATTGATGGACATGCTCTACCTAAAGAAATCCGAGTTGGATGTGGCTTTGTAAGTCAGGCAGAGATCACCTCTGAGTAAGCGATATGCCACTGAGAACAGCCAGAATTTTTTCAGTTGGGCTGCATATGACATATGTTTGAGGCCATTAATCCTTTTGGTGAGGTGCTTTTGTGGTCTTTGAAGCTGTTTGAAGTGTCTTGTGAGGTACATCCCAAATGGGACATTGTACTCGAGTGACGAGTAGAGGGGCACTATAACCTCTTTATTTTTTGATGCGAACCCCTTAGTAATTAGATGGGCCACATAGAAGGATTTCCTAACTACTTTGGCAATATGATTGTCAAAGGAGAGATTACTATCTACCTGGGTCCCCAGATCTCTTATTATCTCTTCTGTATTAAGGGGGCTGCCGCCTATGTGGTAATTCGTGGGTGTTTTGTTTTTTCCCAAACGGGATGACTATGCATTTTTTGGCATTTAGCTTGAGGCCATGATTTTGACACCAGGTGTCTGTCTCAATAAGACCTTTTGGAGGATGTCCGTGTCAGACGGAGAGTCAGTTATGGCTCCCAGTTTGCAGTCATCAGTGAACTTGGTTAGCCATAGTCCTCATGTGTTTGCCTGTACTTCTGAGAAATATATGCCGAACAGTAGGGGTCCCAGAACTGAGCCTTGCGGGACACCACTTGTGGGTTTAAAGTCAGACCTGAAACCCGCTATTCTTACTGTGCGAGTTCTGTCTGTAAGCCATTTGGCAACCCATCTTGTGACGTAGGGGTTTATGTTCAGGCTGGTGAGTTTTTCTATAATACCCGAGTGAGGAATGGTGTTGAATGCCTTGGCGAGATCAAGGTAGGCTGTGTGAACCACCTTTCCCACTTCTTTGGCCTTGGTAACGGTCTCGAAGAAGTCAACCAAGTTTAGTAGGCATGATCTGCCCTTAACAAAGCCGAACTGGGTCGGGTCAAGTTCAAGTGTTTGGAGGTTCCCAGTGTCTTTGTTAATGAATTCCATGATGATGCGCTCCATAGCCTTGCAGACCAGGCTAGTCAGGCTTATGGGCGATAGTTACCAGGGTCAGTTGTGGCCCCTCCTTTGTGGAGCGGAATAACCATTGCTATGCGCCATTCTATGGGCACATAGCCTCTGGAGAGGCTGAGGTTGAACAGCGTGTTTAGGTGGGGGGTTAGTCCGTTCTGTAGGTCGTGTAAGACGCAGCCTGGGACACCATCTGGCCCCACTGATGCTGTATTTTTGGCTTTTGAAAGGGCTGTTTTCACCTGCGCTTCTGTGATTTCTGGGGCAACACTTTTCCGGTATTGTTGTGGGCCCTTTTGAAGGTGAGAGGGAGGTGAAGTTTCCACTGACTCTATCTGCCAGTATAGATTCTTGACATAGCTAAAGAAGGCTTTGTGGTTATCTTTCGAATCCTTGACTATTTTTCTTTCAAAGTTAGCCTTGGATGATTTTATGAGGGACCTTAGTTTCTTACTGATACTGATCAGGGATGTCTTTCCTTCTTGGGATTTGCTTTTTTTCTGAACTAGTTTCCTCCTTTTGTTGTATAACCTGTTTATGACAGGGGTCCACCAGACTGGTTTCCTTCTCTTAGGGGAGCGAGTCTTGGTTTTGCTAGGGATGGCATGATCCATGCATCCTTGTTAGGTGCTCATAGAGTGCAATTGTAAAGGATTCTGCATCTTGGGCAGTGTTATCCTTTAGCATGGGGGCTGTGAAACTTACCACCTTTGCCTTAAGTAAGGTAGTGTGTAGCCTACAACAATTAAACAATTTATTTAAACAAAAAAAAACTTTTTAAAAATGCAGGCAGGCAAATAAGTACAATATGTGAAAAAAACAAGCTTTTAAATCACAATAAGTGCTGGAAAATCAGTGTTTAGGTGGAAAACAGTTAAGTACTGCAAGAAAATACAGAAAACTGATAATCACTCCAAAGTCTCTATTTTAAGCTTGAAGGCTTATATCAGTTTGTCTTTCTAGTGCTTTCCAGTAGGTTAGTAACAGGAAAGATGGGAAACGAGCACAGATGTGGTCTTTTAAACCAGAAATTAGAAAGAGATGGACAACTTCCCGAATGGTTAGTAAACTAAAATTCCTGGGCCAAGAACCACTCCTCTTGTGGTAGACAGGCTACCTAGTACTTACCACTCCCACTGATAAGCTAGAAGGCTGCACTCCAACACAAAGGCTTAGGGGGCACAGAAGCTTACAAACAGTCCTGGATACAGCAAATCTGTGCCTGGGCCAGACTAGTTACGAGAAAGGTGGGGATCAAGCACAAACACAGGCTTTAAAACCAGAAAGTTGAGAGAGATGGAAAAAAAAAACTGCCCAAATGGCCAATAAACTACAATTTCTGGGCCAGAACCACTCCTCTTGTGGTAGATAGGCTACCTAGTGCTTACCACTCGCACTGATAAGCTAGAAGGCTTCCCTCCAACACAGAAAGGCTTGCAGGGCTCAGAAGCTTACCAACAGTCCTGGATACAGCAAATATGTGTCTGGACTAGACTAGTTACAGGAAAGGTGGGAAACGAGCGCAAACGCAAGCTTTTTAAACCAGAAAGTTGAAAGAGATGTGAAAAACTGCCCCAACGGCCAGTAGCTACAATTTCTGGGCCAGGAACCACTCCTCTTGTGGTAGATAGACTACCTAATGCTTACCAATCCCACTTATAGGCTAGAAGGCTTCCCTCCAACACAGAAAGGCTTGGGGGGCTCAGAAGCTTACAAAAAGTCCTGGATACAGCAAATCTGTACCTGGACTAGACTAGTTACAGAAAAAGTGGGTAACAAGCTCAAATGCAGGCTTTTAAGCCAGCAAGTTGAAAGAGATGGAAAACTGCCTAAACGGCCAATAAACTACAATTTATGGGCTAAAACCCACTCTTTCTGTGGTAGATAGGCTACCTGATGCTTACCACTCCCACTGATAAGCTAGAAGGCTTCCCTCCAACACAGAAAGGCATGGGGGGGTGGGTCTCAGGAGCTTACAAAGAGTCCTGGATACAGCAAATCTGCACCTGGACTAGACTAGTAACAGGAAAGGCAGGAAACAAGCACAAACACAGGCTTTTGAATCAGAAGGTTGAAAGAGATGGAAGAGCTTCCCAAACGGCCAATAAACTATCATTTCTGGGCCAGAAACCTCTTCTCCTGTGGTAGATAGGCTACCTAGTGCTTACCACTCCCACTGATAAGCTAGAAGGCTTCCCTCCAACACAGAAAGGCTTGGGGGGCTCAGGAGCTTACAAGAGCTTACAAAAACAGTCCTGGATACAGCAAGTCTGTATCTGGACTAGATAAGTTACAGGAAAGGCAGGAAATAAGCTAGGAATTTTTTTTTATTATACAGAAAAGCACATAAAACAGCAGTAAATACAATTCAAATGCAGTGCAGGCTAGCACGCGTATATCAATATTATGGCAAATACAGTTTAATTAAATGCAATTAAATTAACAAATGACTAAAAAACAAGTGCAGAAGGCATTAAATTAGAAGGCTACTAACAAGCAGTAATAAGTGCAGAGTAAGAACAACTGAACAGATAACAGCCCGCAGAACAGCAATGTTGTATCTAACTAGGCATATCCAACAACTGGAATGTCCACAGAGGTGCTGCATTAAGAATACAGGGTGTAAGTAATATGTCCTATGCAGACTGCCTCAAGGCCCTATCCCTGTATTCCATTTCCTACAGGCTTTTGAGGGGAGATGTATGCCTGCCATACACGGCATTGAAAGACCCCACTCTGATGGACCTCCTGCATATCCACACACACAAAAAAAAAAAAAACAGCACCAGTATTACCCATTCTATAGATTTAAACCATGCCTGTGATATAAATAGGACCTGCTGGAGAGAGAGGTATGTATACCAGAGGCTACCCAATCTATGGAACAGGCTCCACATCCATGTGTAGCAGAGTTCCTCCCTAACCCAATTCAAGTGCAACTTACAATTGGATGGAAAACTGGAAATTCATCCCTGGTTTGGTACCTATGTCTCTAATAGACACTGGTAATCTGTAAATGGTTCATCTCCCAGGCCCATGCTTACACTTATCAAGGGTATCAGAACTTGTCAGAGATTTGGGATGCATGGCTAGGCTTAAAAAGACCATTGTGGTCGTTAGCCTAATAAACACCTGTGAACCTATGAACTACCCTGAATCTGTCCATTGCCAAGACAAAGTTTTGCATGGTCATTCTAAAATCCATTCTGCCTTTTCTGCAGAGCAGTTACTGGATGTGCTTGGTGGACCTTCAGGACGTGTACTATCACACAAAAATGAACAGGCGCTGAAGAAGGTTTCTTTGTTTCCAGTTGAGAGCCAATCCCTTTGGACTTGCCACAACCCCCCCGGGTGTTTTCCAAAGCGATGGTGATAGTGGCGGCTCACTTAAGACTGCAAGGATTCTTAGTCTTCCCTTACCTGGATGATTGGCTCCTCTCCGCACCCACCAGGCATCAACTGCTTCAAGCCAGGCATTACCTCCTCTTCCTAGCACTGTCCCTGGGCATTACGATCACTCTGGCCAAATCAAACTTGTAACCTTTTCATGTTAGACTTTATAAGTGCTTGATTGGATACGATTCAGGGCAAGGTGTTTCTGCCACCAGACAAGTTACTGTCACTCCAACAGCATGTGCAGTCTATTCTAGAGACCCCCCCACCCCCAGCAGCATGGTCCTTCGGGCATTAAAGTCCATGCCAGCCACTATAACCCTACTTCTACCTGCGTGTCTACACATGAGCATTCTTCAGTGGACCTTGGTGGTGCAGTGGTACCTTCTCAAACTTCCTTTAGCATTCCCGGTCTGGGTTTCCCAGGTTTGTCGTGACTCCCATTGGTGGTGGCTCCAGTCTCTGGACCTCCTCCTGGGCTGCCCATTTTTTCGTCCTTCCCCTTTGATCATGGTGACCACGGACACCTCCCAGCTTGGGTGGGGGGGCATTGCATTGGACGGACTGTCCAAGGCACATGGTCCCCCGCGGAGATCAATTTACATATCTGTGTCCTGGAGATGAGTGGTGCTTCTGAATTTGCAAGCTCTTAAATCCTTTCTTCCTACCGGGACAGTTGCCATCCAGATGGACAAACATGTCCATTGTCTGGTGCATCAACAAATGGGGGAACCAGATCTTTATCCCCTTTGCCACAAGGCCATGAGATTGTGGGAATAGGTGATCACTTCCCCAGAATGTGCGTTGCCACCAGAAACTGGCTGGAAGTCCAACATTCTAGCGGACAGGCTCAGCAGAACCATTCTGATGCCTTACGAGTGGTCTCTGAATCCTTTTGTGGCGGATATGATCTTTAGCAAGTGGGGTCATCCTTGCTGCCATCTCTTCACCGCTCCTTCCAACACAAAGTGCAGTGAGTTTTTTGCCCTGATCCCCCCT
The DNA here is from genome assembly GCF_019279795.1 of Protopterus annectens. Lineage (NCBI taxonomy): Eukaryota > Metazoa > Chordata > Ceratodontiformes > Protopteridae > Protopterus > Protopterus annectens. Next base: position 1,699,424,187 of record NC_056732.1, read on the forward strand.
CCAGGGGAGTTGCCCAGAGATGCACTGGTCCATGTTTAGCTCTCCAGTCTACTTTACGCTTACCCTCCTTTGCCTCCGATTCCCAAGTTTCTTCATAAAGCACAATGATTGAAGAACAAAGTTATCCTTGTTGCCCTCTTCTGGCCTTGCCAAGTTTGGTTCCCCACTCTGTTTTCACCTGGTGTGTCCGCCCTGGACTCTTGGCTCTAGCTCCAGATCTCATCTGTCACTTGTCCGAGGTTCCACATCTAGACTTGGTCAACCTGAAGCTTTCCCCTTGGCTGCTGCAGTTCCTTTGATGGCCAGGACTTCTGGGCTGTCTTCACCAGTCAAATTGATTTTGGTTATGTCTCACAAGGCCTATTTCAGTAAATGGAAATGCTTTTCTATCTGGGCATTACAGCACAAATTGGATCCTTTTACAGCTCCTGCTGTGGCAGATTTTCTAGCCCATATTTTCCACAATGGGGCCAGCTATTCTTCAATTTAAAGTTCAGTTGGCAGCCATCTCAAATTTCCATGTGGGAGAGAATTCTGTCTCCTTGGTTTCTTCTAAGTTATAAAAGGCTTTTTTGAAGGGTACTTTTCTCCTTAGGCCACTGGTCAAGGACCCCACGCCTCCTTGGGAGCTGGACTCTGGTTTTACAGGCCCTAGATGTTCTTCGTGTTTCACTGTTGCAGTCATTACATTTGGGTAATCTGCTGGCAGGTTGCCCTCAGTCAGCCTGAATTCCAAAGTCTTGAGTCCTGCGTCGGTTGCTGTCTCCTCTTCCATGACGTCAGAGGTATAAAACAAGCAGCCAACGCCATTTTCTTCAGTCTTTCTTTCTTGCCGTGCGGTGCCCGAAGCAGAAGCTTTTCACAAGTGCCGGTCGGCCAACACCTGAAATATTTGAATTTGAGTTTCAGAACTGAAGTCTTCACTAAAGCGAAGTACCCCATTGGGGAAACATTTTTCTTGCTCCATACCGATGTCAGAAAAAGTTAATAATTGTATTACTTGTGGGAAGCAAATACCTCATAAGGATTTCCATTTATACTGTATTCCTTGCCTAGGCCCGGATCACAACGTGCCTGGCTATCGGTTTTGTGCTAAATTTAACCAACGCACTATTAAGCGTCGTAACAGTTTTGCCTCAAAGTATTTTGGAAACAGATTTATCTACCCAGAAATGTCGTCGGATAGCAAACCGACTTCCAGAGTACATAAACAACGCAAGGAAAAGGACAGAGTCAGACAGCCGATGTCCAAAACCGATGAAGCTTCTCCTAAGCCACTCGCCGGTTCGCCGGTACTCAGTGAGGTGCTTTCGCAGCCCCTGGTACCTGCTACTTTCAAGTTGCAGGCCCCTACCGACACCCATGTGGAGTCCGGCATGCCGCGAGATGCTCAAAGTATTGGACCCACGGATGTATCTCCCTCGGATGGGTCCGGAGCCGCTGAGCAGGCACTGGCTTCTGAGGGTGTATTCAGACCTCAACATTTTATATCAAACCGACAGCTGCAAAATCAAAGACAAAAGCAACTTCTAAAACTAAAAAAGTGATGCATGAGCCACGTGCACAAGCTTCAATGCCTAAGAAACAGATGATCAAAATGGCTGAAGACCTTATTACCTTGATCAGGGGTTCCCATCCTCCTCCAGATAAGAGGCCTAGGCAAGACACTGGTTATGAATCTTCATTTCAGGTTTCTATTTCTTCTGATTCCCCTTCTGATCAGGAATTATCTATTCCTCCCTATGAGGATTCTGATGCAGAGGAGTCTATACCATTTGCATCACCTCCTGAGGATTATTCATTTGGAGAAACCTTGCATACTTTGAGGGAGCATTTTCACTGGGAGAGTCAAGATTTCTCAGAATCAAAAGAGGCTCAGGGATTTCCTTCTCCCTCAGCACAGGCCTTTAGCCGTACCCCCTGTTTTAGACATTGTGGATGATGTGTTTTCGGAGTCAAGCTTGATCCCTGACTCCTTATCTCTGGCTCCCAGCAAGCCAGACAGATATTATAGTGTCCCTGACTCACAAATTTTTATTTCGAAACCCTGCTGCTGACCCTGAAACTATTTCACAGGGGGGTCCAAAGTGAGTTAAGGCCTCAAACAGCAAAAAATCCTACCCCCTCTGACAGAAATTCAAGGGCACTGGGTAGATGGGGAAAAAAGGTTTATACATCTGCAACTTTGGCAGTTAGGGCCTTAAACTGCCAGTTTCATATGCTCAAGTATCAACAACATGTTATGAGATTGCTGAAACAGAAAATGATGTTGATTTCTGAATGTGCAGAAAATAAAGAATTGCAAGAATTATTGCATGCAGCTGAACAGGTTGGAAAGCATACTTTGCAATGTGGTTTTGATTCTTTAGAGGCCTCCTGCAAGGCCGCAGTTGCTGGATCTGTGATTAGGAGGCATGCCTGACTAAAAGAACAAAATTTGCTTGAACATGTTAAAGCTAAATTACTAGATGCACCTTTACAGCATGACACTCTGTTTGGTATTAAGGCAGAAGAGGTTTTAAAGAAAATGGAAGACAAAGCTAAGTCTATGCAAACTGTAAAAGATTTCTTACAAGTGCAGCCACTAAGATTCAGTAGACACTGGCCTACAAAAAAACTGGTCCTTTCCTGTGTCAGACAGAGCTCAAAGGGATAAATCCAGATGCCCTAAGGGTTCCAGATACCAGCCACAAGATTCTTACAGGTCAAAGCAATGGGGCGCTTCTACCTCCAAATCTGGAGGAGATAAAGCGCAAACCTACAGAAAACAGTCCTAATGACTTCTCTCTGCCTTCGCCAAGCACTTATCTTTTGACAGCACCCTTAGGGGGAAAATTGGCACTTTTTGCTCAAAATTGGCAGTTAATCACCCAGGACAAGTGGGTGCTAAACATAGTATCACAGGGATACAGATTCCATTTCCATACTCTGCCAATGGCAAACGGTTGGCCAGATCTGCCAAAAAATCAATGGGCAGAGCTCCCAGAAACAGGGTACGTCCCTCATGGATATGGGGGCCATTCAGCCAGTACCAGAACAGGAAAAAGGACAAGGTTTTTACTCAGGACTGTTCTTGGTACCCAGAATGGACAAGGCCTGGCGGCCAGTACTGGATTTATCAACACATACCTGAAGGGTGCTGCGATAGCGTTGTCGCCTCACAATAAGACGCTGTCTGGTTCGATTCTCAGCTAAGAGCGTCTTCTGCGTGGAGACATGCGTAAATGGGCATACCTTTGTTGAAGGTTGTGCATCAGGGCTGGCAACTCGGCACATAAAGATTTATCTGCCAATCATTAGTGGACCGGAGTTCCGCTGTGGCGACCCCTAACCGGGAAAAGCCAAAAGACACAACAACCTGGACATTCCAAAATTCAAAATGCTGACTTTGCAGCAGCTTCTTCCCATGCTGGGCAAGAATGCTTGGCTGGTGACATTAGACTAAAAGAGGCATACCTGCATGTCCCAATAAGGCAGTCGTGCAGAAAGATACCTCCAATTCAAGGCTGGCTTAATGCATTACCAATTCTCTGCACTACCGTTTGGCTTATCTACTCTGCCCAGGGTCTTTACAAAGTGCCTAGCACCAGTAATTGCATTTTGCAGACAAAGAAGTATTCAAATATATCCTTACTTAGACGGCTGTCTCATTCAAGCAGAGAACAAGGACATTCTTCAACACCTGGCGTTTGTGAAAAGGCTTCTAACATGCCTAGGGTACACAATAAATGAAAAGAAATAACAACTGGTACCCTCTCAAAAGATAACATTCCTGGGTGCAAGCCTGAATACAACTGCCCAGATGGCTTACCTCATGCCAGACAAGCAAAGACAACTGACTACTTACTTCAAACTGATGGCAACAAAAACCCAGTTATCTGCAAGACAAATTCTGCAAGGTTTGGGCTTCCTGGCATCCTGCATCCTACTGATTCCATATGCAAGACTGCATATGACAAAACTTCAATGGTACCTAAAAAGTTTATGGAGTCAATATTGTCACAGTCTGTAAACAATGATTCCTCTCATTCCCTGCCTACAACAGGAGTTTCTGTGGTGGGCAAAGGCATGTCACCAGAACATGGGACGGGCCTTCACTCTACCCCCTGCCAGCCAAACCTTAACAGATGCATCAGATTATGCCTGGGGGGCTCACATGGCGGGAAGATGCATTCAGGGCATATGGACCCCAAAACAAATGCATCTACATATCAATCAGAAAGAGATGCTAGCTGTTCAAAATGCCCTGACAGCCTTCAAGGACTTACTTCATCCAGGACAACTACTGATAAGGATGGACAACACCACGGTCATGTGGTATATAAACAAGCAGGGGGGCATGCACTCATCCCCCCTTTGCAGATTAGCCATGGCACTGTAGGACACAGCTTTGACTTACTAAATGCATCTTCAAGCTCAATTCCTGCCAGGAAAGCAAAATACTCTGGCAGACGATTTAAGCAGAAACATTATGGGTCCTCACGAGTGGAAACTAAATCCACAAGTCTTCAGCATGATAACAAAGAAATGGGGGAGCCCAGACATAGATCTATTTGCCTTTCCTCAAAACTATCAATTGAAAAGATTCAGCACAAGGACTCATCACAGCCAAGCATGGAAAGTGGACGCCCTATCCTTCAGTTGGAAAAACCTATCCGTTTACGCCTTTCCTCCACTGCCTCTTCTTCCCAAGGTCCTCCTAAAAGTCAGACAAGAGAAACCAAAGATGATACTAATTGCCCCAGACCGGCCCCGCCAATACTGATACCCAATCCTAAGGAACTTGTCTCAATACCCAGCTTGGACCTTACTTCAAAGACCTGAACTACTGTCCCAGCAAAACAAGCTGATTCTACACAATCAACTCCAGACACTGAACCTGGCAAGCATGGCTGATCATGTACTTATACAAATGACACCTCTCAGTAAAGCTGTGATGGATGTCATTTTGGAAGCCAGAAGGCCTAGTACTAGAAAATCTTATGCTGATAAATGGAAGAGATTCTGTGCTTGGAATCGAGCACAAGGAACTGATGCAGCAGAACCAAATATTCCTCAGATATTACAATACTTGACTGAGATGCTTGACAAAGGCCTATCTTTCTCATCAATTAAAATCCATGCCTCTGCCATTTCGGCTCATTACAATACAGAGCCACCAATCTTTTCTCATTCCTTTACTAAAGCAGTATCTTAGAGGAGCCAAAAATTTAAGGCCTCCTAGAAGATCACTAATACCTGCATGGGACCTCAATTACGTGTTGGAAAAGCTCACCCTGCCTCTATTTGAACCAGCTGCTACTGCTGATATAAAGTTCTTATCATGGAAAACAGCTGTGCTACTAGCAATTACTTCAGCAAGAAGAGTCTCAGAGCTATAGGCCATCATGGCTGTGGAGCCTTATCATATTTTACCCAGACAGGGTGTCTCTGAGGACAAATCCAACATTTATGCCTAAGGTGGTTTCCAGTGTGGCTCTTAACCAAACTATTCATCTGCCAACCTTTTATCCAAATCCGCAAAACAAGGGGGAGAGAATTCTGCATTCCTTGGATGTACACAGACAGCTAAGATTCTGCTTGAGCAGGACTAAAGCTCTAAGAAAAACTGTGCAATTACTAGTGACATATGCTGCCGGATCAGAAGGAAGGGCAATTTCAAAGTGGATAAGCCACTGCATTCGTTTCTGCTACTTACACCACGGTAAACCTGTGCCCAAGGGCATTAGGTCTCATTACACCAGAGCTGCAGCTACTTCAGCAGCCTTTCTCAGTGGAGTACCAACCAAAGACATTCTAGAGGCTGCTACTTGGAGTTCTGTTCACACCTTTACAAAGCATTATCGTTTGCCTCTTTAAGTCCAGGGCAGGCTTTGCCACTGCAGTTCTGCAGGGCCTTATACCTGCACCTAATGCTGTTTAGCTCAGCCTCCCAACCATAGCTTTGGGATTCTACTCAAATGTAATGACTGAACAGTGAAACACGAAGAACATAGTACAGTTGTGTACACTTACCATAGCTGTAGATGTGCGAGTGTATTCACTGTTGCAGTCCATGTTACCTGCCCGCCATCCCCCCTTTCATTCTGGAGTTTTTCCTTTTCTGTCTTCTACAACCTATGTGGTGTATTTGCTTGTAGATGAAGGTAAAGTTTATATGGATGCATGTATATGTGTGTGTGTGTGTGTGTGTGTGTGTGTATGTATGTATATATATATATATATATATATATATATATATATATATATATATATATATATATATATATATACATATATATATATATATATATATATATATATATATATATATATATATATATATGTGTATATATATATATATATATATATATATATATATATATATATATATATAGATATATATATATATATATATATATTTTTTTTTTTTGCTACCTTTTTGTGGGCACCTGACATCTGGGGCAAGAAAAACTAAAGAAAATGGCGTCGGCTGCTTGTTTTATATCCCCGACGACCTGATGTCATGGAAGAGGAGACGGCAACCGACGCAGGACCCAAGACTTTGGAATTCAGGCTGACTGCAACCTGCCAGAAGATTATGAATACACTTGAACATCTACATTTATGGTAAGCGTACACAACTGTACTTTTCTTCTTCTTTTGAACTACCTGCCACTGTGAATTTACAGTTCTTAGCTACTAACAGGGGTGTCTTCTAAGATATAATTTTGGCCAAGTCGGTATCTGAGTTGCAGGCATTGTCAGTTATGCCTGCTTACCGTATCTGTCATAAGGACAGAGTGATTCTTTGTACCAACCCATCTTTCTTGCCAAAGGTGGCATCTGAGCTAGTATTAACCAGGTGATTAATTTGCCAGTTTTCTTCCCAAATTATCAGAACAAAGGGCAATACAAATTACATTTACTTGATGTCCACAGGCAGTTACACTTTTATTTGCATAGAACCAAAAATTTTCGACAGTCTAATCAACCTTTTGTATCTTTTTCTAAGCCCCATTTGGGAAAGCCCATTTTTAAGGTCACACTTGCTCATTGGATTTCCAGTTGTATCTCTATGGGTTTACCTATAGCTGTCTGGGCGTATTCTGTCAGATCAGTGTTTACTTCTGCGGCCTTTTGGTCTAGAGTTGCTATTGATGACATTTGTTCGGCTGCTACTTGGTCTTTACATATGTTTATCTCCCATTACAAGTTGGACATTCTCTCCAGAAGCAGGGCTTCTTTGGCTCTGCCGTGCTCTGGAACATCTTCCATGAGGGCCTCCCATGGTTATTGTAGCTAGGGGCCCTCTCCCAAAGGTTGAAGACCAAATGAAAAAGAAGGTATGTACTTACCATAATGTTCCATCTGAGTTGTTGCTTTTCATTTGTCTTCAGCTGTCCCCCCTCATTTCCCCTGCTTTTGGGCTTTGTGGTGGACTGGACAGATGCAGATGCAGGCTTCTTGGTCTGTGGTGAATCTGCATGTGTGTCTATCCCTTCAGTGGTCAGTGATTAAGGGTTTTTTTTTTTGTTTTGTTTTTCCTGCTGTGGATGGATTGGTGCTGTCCTGCAGCAAACTTAATCTGAGGAGAGAGCAGGGTGTTGTGGGTAGGGGAGGAACTCTGCTTTCACCTCCGATTCTGGAGTATACAGCCGTGTTGGTTCTGTGACTGATCAGAGTCCCATAGGTTGAAGACATATGAAAAGCAACAACTCTGATGGAACGTTATGGTAAGTACATAACGTATAGGTTCATAGGTAAGTACTAGGCTATCAGCCCTACGGCCTATGTAAGCCTAGCCAGCTAGGTTCCCTGGCTTTCGCCACCCTAGAAAGTTATTTTCCTGTGCCCTTGTCTAGCAGGGCCACAGATTGATTCCCGGGGTGAATTTGCTAATTCCCATCCATTCAAGATTTTTCTTGGAGCGCTAATGAGGAACTTTGCTTGACATAGGTAGCTTGTTCCAGAGTATGGGAAGTCTCTGGGACAGGAATCTATCCCTCCAGCATGTTCTGTTTATTATGGTGGCAAGGTTTAGCTCCCTAGAGCATGTATCCCAGAGGGATTGGGATTTCCTTGGGTGTAGCATGTTCAACAGCTCTGGGTTTGACATAGCTTTGCATGTTAGGCAGAGATCACCTCTGAGTAGGCGATATGCTATGGAGTAAAGCTGGAGTTTTTTGAGACCGTCAGCGTAGGACAACTGTTTGAGACCCATAATCCTCTTGGTGAGGTACTTCGTCTGTGGCTTTTCCAGCTGTTGCAGATGTCTTATGAGGTACATTCCAAAATGGGCATTGTACTCCAATAATGGGTCTAGTGACTGCTTTTTTTTTATTTAGTAACTTTGCGTTTGTACTTATTTTAAAATATTATTTACTGTTTGCAAGATTTTTATTTATTTGGCTTTTGTTTCTAAACTCTGTTTAAAAATATTCAGGAACAGAGAGATGCGAGAAGGCTGCTGAAGATATGACAGTCCACAGTAGCTACCTGTTGGAGGTTAAATGAGAAATGAAGTGTGTACGAATCCTAGGCTGATTACAAAAAACGTTCAGTGTAAGTGGGCACTTTTAAATGAGAGCAGGCTGAGAACGGGTGTTTTGTAATGTGGTCCCTGTAGTCACTTACACTGAGAACAAATCTTTTAGAATCATGACCATTTAACACTGAGGGCAGCTCTTTTGGAATCTGGCCCATACGTTTTGTAAACAAAAAATTAGGAATTGAAATCATTAAATACCCAGGCAGAGTTTTTTGATACTTTCTGTCATAGGCTATGACAGTACTACTTATGATAGGAACTGAAGCATCCTCCAAGGTTTTGTGACTTTACAAACCAAATGCTTAAATTTAAAATCTTGATTAGAAAAAAAAAGACTCATTGAAGAGGAGTTTGCCAAAAAAGTACTTCTAGTTCTACAGTTCCAGGAAACACTTCTGGAGATTCAGGCTAGGAGGACTTTCTTGAACTTACTCTTTCGGCCTTTCCTGGTTAGTGGTCGCCACAGCGGAACTCTGGTCCGCTCATAATTGGCAGTGGAATTTAGGGTGCTGAGTTGCCATCCCAATGCCCAACCTTCAACGAAGGCACGCCCATTCACGCTCACACCTCAACTGTACTACTCAATTAGTTGTGAAGATTTTGCTTAGGTTTTAACAGTACACTTTTTGGACAGTATGGACAGAAAAGAGCTTGCTGACTATATAGGCATTGTGCTGATAAGCAGTTATTATGCTTGCAAGGGTTCTGCAGCTGTTAAATTGTTTATAAAAAGGTAGTGGCAGGTAGATTACAATAAAATTTCAACTGACACTAGGAGAAGGTCAGGATATTTTAAGTATTTTTCTAAATGTGCTTTGACTGTTTAAAACATTTTTGATTTTTTAGTTTTATGTGAAACTCTGTTTTTGTGTATATTTAATTCTCAAGATACATGCTTACTATTAATTTCAAGTAAATTTTCATTTAGTTTCAAGTTTGTAGGCTAGTTTTGTAATGTGCGTAAGGACAGCTAAAATGGTTAAATATTGACTGCTGGCATTTGCCTTTTCAGTGGGTGACTTCTATTCTCCGGCTGCCATTAGTGTTGTGCATCTGGATCATTTTGTGCGTGTGTGTGCTTGAAATCTGTAGGTGGTTTAGATCTGACTATCTTGAGGCAGTGTGTAACCATAAGATTATATGTTGGAAGATGCAGTAGTTTTAGCAGTTGCTCAGTTTCTTATAGACACTTCTGTGAAGATGTGTCTAGCCTTTTAAGCCACAAAAGATCCATCCCTTTCTGACTTGGTCCTTCACAGAGAAAATGGTTTTATGTATACGAAGTTAAAGGAAAATCTTAATCAACAAATAAGATGCATTTGCATGACAGAGTCATACTTTAATCATAGGTTCATAGGTTGGTACTAGGCTGTTGGCCCTATGGCCTGTACAAGCCTAGCCATAACAATTCCCTGGATATTTCTTCACACAATATTTACTTCCCTGGACCCCCCCTGTCTAGCAGGGCGACTGACGTGATCCCGGGGTGAATTTCCCATCTCCCATCCAATTGTCAAGATTCGTTTTGAAGAGGGCCAAAGAGGTGCTCTGCATGACATGTATGGGCAGTATTCCAGAGTATGGGGAGTCTCTGGGTTAGGAACCTATCCCTCCAACGTATTTTGTTCATTGTGATGGCAAGGTTTAGGTCCCGGGGAGCGTGTGGCTCTGATGGATTGGGATTTCTTTAAGTGTAGCATGTCCAACAGCTCTGGGTTTGACATGGCCTTGTATGTTAAGCAGAGATCGCCTCTGACAGAGTATAGCTGGGGTTTTTTTTTGTCGGTCAGCATAGGGCATCTGCTTTAGGCCTGTGATTCTTTTAGTGAGGTGTTTCTGCAGCCTTTCCAGTTGTTGCAGATATCTTGTGAGGTACATACCAAATAGGGTGTTGTACTCTATGATGGGTCTAATGAGGGATGAGTACAGTGGGGCAATGACCTCCTTTTTTCTAGATGAAAAGCCCTTAGTGATGAGGTGTGCCACATCGGATTTCCTGACTGTTGTGGTGATGTGGTTATCAAAGATGAGACCACTGTCCACCTGTGTTCCTAAGTCTCTTATCTCACTTTTGGTGTTTAGTGTACTGCCACCTATGTGGTAATTCATGGGTACATTGTTGTTCCCAAAGGTGATAACTGTACACTTCTTGGCACTGAGCTTGAGCCCATGGCTCTGGCACCAAATATCTGTTTCTGTAAGGCCTTTTTGTAGAATATCCACATCATTTGGGGATTCAGTAATGGCTCCTAGTTTGCAGTCATCTGCAAACTTTCTTAACCAGAGTCCCTTAGTGTTGGCCTGTACTTCAGAGAGGTAGATGCCAAACAAGAGCAGTCCCAGGACTGAACCCTGAGGTACTCCACTTGTCATTTGTCTGGAGCTGGATTTGGAGTTGGCTACTTTTACAGTGTGGTTTCTGTCAGTAAGCCAGTTGGCAACCCATTGAGTGACAGAGGGATTTATGCCCAGCTTAGTAAGTTTATCTACGACACTATCTCCCACTCTGGAATCAAAGGCCTTGGCGAGGTCCAGATAGGCTGTGTGGACCGCCTTACCTTCGTCCACGGCTCTGGAGACTGATTTGAAGAAGTCAGTCAGGTTCAGTAGACCCTAACGGCCCTTTATGAACCCAAACTGAGTGGGGTCCAGTGTTTGAAGGTTGCAATTTCTTTGTTTAGAAGTTTCATGATAATATGTTCCATGGCTTTGCAGATCAGGCTCGTCAGACAGATAGGATGATAGTTCCCAGGGTCCAAGGTGGATCCCCCTTGAGTGGGAGAACTGTAGCTGTGCGCCACTCATTGGGCACGGAGCCTGAGGTGAGGCTATGATTGAACATGACACTTGGGTGAGGTGCCAGTTCATTTTGTTCATGTAGTACACAGCCCGGGATGTTGTCTGGTCTCATGGATGCTCTATTCTTAGCTTTGGAGAGTGCGTTTTTTACCTGTGTGGCTATGATTACTGGAATTTGGCAATCTTTCGGTATTGAGTTGGGCCCTTCAGGGGGTGAGAGTTTCGGTATTGAGATGAGCCCTTCAGGGTGTGAAAGGGGAGTGAAGTTGGCACTGAATCGATCTGCCAGGATATTGTTAATGTCCTTGGGATCAGTATATTTAATGCCATTCTGTTGTAGCTCAGAGCAGATCTGAGCATTGCCGTTTAGATTCTTGACATAGCTATAGAATGCCTTGTGGTTGTCTTTGGAATCTTTGGCTATTTTATTTTTGTAATTAGCTTTGGAGGAATTTGAGGGATCTCAGCTTCTTATTGAGTTTGGTAAGGGAGTTTTTTGCATTCTAGGATTTTCCTCTTTTCTGCAGCAGTTTCTTCCTTCTGTTGTATGGTTTGTTTATGACAAGGGACCATCAGATTAGATTCCTTTTTTTGGAGGAGAGCATCTTGGTTCTATTTAGGATGGTACGATTCATGTACGATTGGATGTGCTCATACAGTGCTTTAGTGTAGGATTCGGCAGTCGAACTTTCAGTTCCCGTCTGCATGGGGGTCATGAAGTTTGTCGCTTCTGATTTGAGTTTCATGAAGTTGGCCTTGGAGAAGTTTTTTTTACGGATGTTTCCTTACTGGGGGGTGTGGGTGGGGGTGGGATGTGGATGTCAAAGGTGATTGGCTTATGGTCAGACATAACCAATGAGGGGGTGACCACTGGTGTGGAGCATCGATTTCCCATGTTGTTAATGACCAGGTCCAGGATATTGGAGCCCCTAGTGGGACTATGGATTAGTTGATCCAGGGCGTTGGAATTTATGAATTCCAAGAACTGTTGGGCAAAGGCGTTGGTACACAAGTAGTTTTTCCCAGTTAATGGCAGGGTAGTCGAAATCACCCAGTATTAGGGTGTTTGGTTGTATCCTAATATTTTCCAGCATGTTTAGAAAGGTGTAGTGAGAATCTTGGGGCATGGTGGGAAATCTGTAGCAAGCTACAATTTGGATTGCAGTCTTACCTAGTGTTAGTTGCACCTGGAGAATTTTGGATGCATTGTGTTGGGCAACTAGTTTTGGAGATGTGAATATCCTTGGTGAATATGGATACTCCTCCACCTTTAGTGTTTTGGTCCTGGTTTGGTGGCTGAAAAGTGTGGTAAGAGTTGTAGCCTGGTATTGCAGGGTTGCTCTCTGGAACCTTGAACCAGGTCACAGTTACTGCACAGATATCGATGCTGTCAAGAGAGAGTGCATTTTGAGGTTTAGACGTACCTGTTATGGTGATGGTTTCGTCTTTTGAGCCTTGCCTAAAAAAAGCACTATAGGGGTGGCAAAAGCCTTAGCCAGTAACCTGAATCCTAGGGGCAACAGGTGCAGACCATCTCTGGCAAACCATCGGGGTTTGTCGCTCATGTCGTCCCCAGGCAGACCGATACTGGATCCCCTTTGAATGACACCAGAAGCTTAGCCAGTTGTTGCAGTCAATTATTTTGTCGTCCTACTGTGATTATAATTCTGGGCGAAGGCAGGATGCTACTCGGGGCTAGGGTCATACCTGCCTGGGTCATATGATCCGAGAGTTCTTCCATGTCTCTGTTCATGTAGTCCAGGGAGGTGCGGCTCAAGTCATTCACTCCAACATGGACAGTGGCAGAGTCATATTTGTACTTGTTGTGGAGTGACTTGATTGCATGTGTTATGTAGCAGATCCTGGCACCCAACAGGCCACGAACTGTAATTTTCTCCTTGTTCAGCCTGGTGAGTGGGACATCAGTGTGCCTGACTATAGAGCCACTAAGTGGTGAATATGTTGTCTTGCCTTAGGGGCTGTTGTTGGGTGGCACACTGGTGTTGTGAGCTGTGTGTCACTTTGGTTCTGACTGGTGTTTGCGTTTCAGCTTAGGAGGTCCTTGTTGCTTGGGCAAGTTAATGTTAAGGGCCTCCGCATATATGGGTTTAGTGTTGCTGTGTGTGGGTGTTGGTGGTGAGGGTTTTGAAGGGCTATGTGTTGCTTGAGGTGTAGTGCGGGTGTTAACTTCTCTGCTTGATTGTCTAGCACAATATTGGCTGAAGAGAGCTTTGCTTCCAGTTTGGCTGTGTAAGTGCATCTCTTGCAGGTTGTAGTGTTGGGTGGCATGAGGAGAAGGTTGCCTGTGTACATGAGGCAATTGCTGCATTGCCCCAGTATGCCCAGCTTCACCAGCTGGACAGGAGAAATCACTGGAAGCTGACCCTTGGATATGCCTGGTTAGGTGCTTTTTTCCCCATTACCTTGCAAGGTAGTTTGCAATTGTCGGCTTAGTGCCTACGATTAATTTCTCCTTATTAACAAGGAGATTTGAGTGCTTGTATCAGTTTAAGGCTTCCTAGTGCTTTCCAGCAGGTTTTAGAGCAAGTGCAAGTCACAGGGACTCCAACCAGAAAGAGTCAGGAATCGATGCACTCTGCTCCTACTCTCACTAGGCTCAGAATATAATCTACCCCTCACTCCTGGATTAAACTTTACACTACATGTTAAGCAAGAGTAGTGCCCTTGTCATTTTTTTGGTAAACCTTGGTGATTGGATGTATGACCTCAGATTTTCTCCTGGCCTGTCTTATTTACTCTTCTTGAGGTTGGAGGGAAGTTTTGAATATGGGTTGTTCATTAGATTTGTAATGGTGTAATCATGTCAGTGGTTACTCTAAGTATTGTTAGGTGTTCAGGGGATTGTATTATTGCTGTGTCATTACTGTGTTTAAAAAGTACAGGAGACCCTTTTCACTGTGTCTAGTGTTCCCTCCTGGTTCTCTCAAGTTTTGTCTGCAGAGTGTGTTTACTGTAATGGCAATAAATATAGATTTTGGGGCCATTTATTTCTGCCTGAAAGGGTTTCTAAATCCCATAGGAATAGTCATCTCTCTTCCTGGAGATGCATGCACCACGCCTGCCTGTAGGTGAAAACAGTGACATTCCCAAATTGTGTGGATGCTTGGTTGTTAGTATGCAAGTGAACTAAGGATGTTTGGGTGCCAGGAAATACACACCTGTTTTGAGTTATGAGCTTGAGGAAGATGTGCTGCCAAAGGGACTTCATTGAAGCAGTAATGCCCAACGGGGGTGTGTGTTGCTGTGGGAATATTGCCTGCCTAGGGGTGTTCTGAGGCCCAATGCATCAGGCAGAGGGCCTTTACACCCCTTGAAGGGCATTGTTTCCACAGTAACACACCCGCTTAGAGAATGGGCTGTCTGTAAAATCGTGTTTTACTTATTTTTATTATTGTATTGTTAAGGGTGCTGCGGTAGCGTTGTCGCCTCACAGTAAGATGTTGTCCGGTTTGATTCTCAGCCAGAGCGTCTCCTGCGTGGAGACGTGCGTGAATGGGTGTACCTTCGTTGAAGGTTGTGCGTCAGGGCTGGTAACTCGGCACGTAAAAATCAACTACCAATTATTAGCGGACCAGAGTTCTGCTGTGGCGACCCCTAACCGGGAAAAGCCGAAAGACACAACAACATTGATGTAAAATAGTTCCTCCACCTAATGTTTCGTAGTTGTTGTAGTATATGTAAATGGTGTTGGAGGGAAGCATTTTACATCCAAAGTATA
This sequence comes from Protopterus annectens, assembly GCF_019279795.1. Taxonomy (NCBI): domain Eukaryota; kingdom Metazoa; phylum Chordata; order Ceratodontiformes; family Protopteridae; genus Protopterus; species Protopterus annectens. The sequence goes on from NC_056732.1 coordinate 1,699,439,255, forward strand.
TTTTTTGTAGCTGCTGTTGTAGTATATGTAAATGGTGTTGGAGGGAAGCATTTTACATCCGAAATATAAAATTAAAAATATAAATCCAGATATTTACTTTATATTTTTTGGTACCTTACTCCTACAATGTGTGGTTTGCTGCCAGTCATTGGGATTGAAGTTGCTAAATAATGACCTAGATTTGACTTTCAGACTTTTATTTCCTTCAGAAGGTTCATGGTGACACAATTCCTCATTAAGCAACTTTGTACTTTTGTAAGAGCAGTAATTAAAATCTGTTTCTATTTTTGAGCCTTTGTCCCTCCTTTATTTAGGGTTTAGCAACATTTCTTGAGCTAATAGGTCAAGAGGTATGCAAACCTCTTTACTGTTGTTGCTTCCAGTGATCGATCTCACTTCAGATGCACACCTCTGCTTCAGAAAATACATGAACACAAATACTAATATTCAAGTAACTTTGATTTTGTAACAACAGTATTTAAAATATGTTCCTCTTTTCAGCCTTTGTCCCCTGTTTATTTTAAGCTTACCCAGATACCTTGAGCTAAGAGGTTGAGAGGTACTGAAACCTCTTTGCTGCTGCCAGGGGATACTTGACTGCTCACCCTCTTCACTCGCTCCCCCCCCCCCCACACACACACCACGCACACACACACACGCACTGAAACACACACAGTTTCTTTGTTTTCATGCATGCATTCACTCAGACGCAGACAGAAACATAACACACTTTTTCTGTTTTATTTTTTACATTCGCTAATCAGCAAAACCTATGCTTAACAAATATAAAATAGCTTGATCAGTCTCTCTCACTCTCATACATGCTTAGAATATCATACACAGACAAACACACATTTTATTTTAATTTTCTTTTCTTATTTTTGTTTTGCACACACTAAACAGCAAACGCGTGGCTTAGCGAGCATAAAATAATGGTGGCTGTTAGTTTTTTTTTTCAGTCTGAGCTCCATGGTAGCTTGATACGCTGCCCTGAAGTGGCGGACTCGTTTTTCAGTGGGCATTACCTGTAGAGTAACACCCTGCTGGAGAACGTTCGTTCTCCTATCAGGGTGAGATCTACAGGTCTGTAGTGTATTACCACAAGACAAGAAAATATTTGTCTAATGATCTATTTTTGGTATACTTGTGCCTCTGTTGCTGATGGCAGCCTGTTCCTTAATTCATAGATTAGTACTAGACTAACTGCCCTTGTTTGTCTAATTACCTCGTGTGAGAGTCAAACCCTGCACCTTGTGTCTGTTACCTTATAACTTTAACCATTATGCCACAATCTCCGCTCCTGTGCCAGAGAGTTGGATATTACATTTAGCGTAGAAACTGAAATAGTGATAAAGGGATATGTGTAAAGATAAAGACAGCCCACTTGATTGTGTTTATAGCGTTTGGCAGGTTGTGTCCAGTCTTCTACCAGCTACTTGGAATATCTGCTAATGTCAGTGGTTGTATAGCCATATAAAGCGGAGGTTTGTTATATTTGTGAGAAAAGTGTAGTGCACTACTTTTAAGGTGGTGCCTTGAGGAGGAAATGGGTTATATAATCCCATCCATAAGGAATGATCACATATGTCACCTTACATGAGTAGGAAACAGGTTCTGTAGCCCTGTAAATTCATTCAATAAGAGATTGCTAGCTACAGTGGATATAAAACGTTTTCACAACCCTGTTAAAATGTCAGGATTTTGGGATTTAAAAAAATTAGGCCACAATAAATAATTTCAAAACTTTTTCCACCTTTAATCTGACCAATAACCTGTACAATTCAATTGAAAAACTAAGAAATCTGTTGGGGGGAAAAATATTAAAAAAAAAACGTACAGTAAGCTGGCTGCATAAGTGTGCACACCCTTAAACTAATACTTTGTTGAAGCACCTTTTGATTTAATTACAGCATTCAGTCTTCTTGGGTAGGAGTCTGTCAGCATGGCACATCTTGACTTGGCAATATTTGGCCGCTCTTCCTCGCAAAAGCGCTCCAAATCTGTCAGATTGCGAAGTCATCTCTTGTGCACAGCCCTCTTCAGGTGACCCCACAGATTTTCTATTGGAGTTGGGTCTGGGCTCTGGCCGGGCCATTCCAAAACTTTCATTTTCTTCTGGTGAAGCCATGCTTTTGTTGATTTGGATGTGTTCTTGGGGTCATTGTTATGTTGAAAAGTGAAATTCTTCTTCATCTTCAGCTTTCAAGTAGACGCCTGAAGGTTTTGGGCCAAAACTGACTGGTATTTGGAACTGTTCATACTTCCCTCCACCTTGACTAAAGCCCCAGTTCCAGCTGAAGTTAAGCAACCCCAAAGCATTATACTGCCACCACCATGCATCACTGTGGGGATGGTGTTCTTTTGGTGATGCAAAGTGTTTTTGCGCAAAACGTACCTTTTGGAATTGTGACCAAAAAGTTCAACCTTGGTCATTTCAGACCATAACACATTTTCCCACATGCTTCTGGGAGACTTGATGTTTTGGTTTGCAAATTTTAGCTGGGTCTGGGTGTTTTTCTGTGTAAGAAAAGGCTTCTGTCTTGCAGCCCTACCCCATAGGCCAGACATATGGAGAATATGGGAGATTGTTGTCACATGGTTAACCATGCACTTCTGATCAACATTCTTGAATCCTTCTCTCTTGACTCTTTAGCTATTAAATGGTTCAGGTCCTACCTAACCAATAGACAACAAGCAGTTCTCTGGGCAAATAACATATCATCCCTTCTACCTGTTACACTGGGAGTCCCTCAGGGCTCCATTCTAGGCCCACTTCTTTTTTCTCTTTTTATTAACGACCTGCATGTAGCAATCCCACAGGCCACCTGCATTCAATATGCAGATGATTCAACATTAATTTGCTCAGCAACCTCACCATCTGCACTACATTCCCTGACTCAGAATGTATTTAACACAGTAGAAACATGGTTCACAAAACATTGTCTCCTTCTTAATGTGAAAAAAAACAAGCTCCTTCTCTTTACACCCTCTAATAAGTCTTCCCCAATTGATTTCTCTGTCATTTCCAATAATAGCACAATCATACACCCTGACTCTACAACTAAACTGTTAGGAATTACTATTGATAACAACCTTACATTTGATAGTCATATAAATAACACCATCAAAAATGTCAACAGGAAAATTGGCTCCTTATATCGAATCAAAACTTTCTTAACTCCAACAGCTAAAACCAAAATTGCTCATTGCCATTTAATTTCTACTCTTCTTTATGCCTCTCCCATATACAACAACCTCAAAAAGAATAACCTTGTCAAACTACAGCATGCCTATAACAGCATCGCCAGGTTTGCCACTGGTAACCCCTTTCGAACTCACCACTGTCTAAATCTAAAGCAGCTGAGCCGGCTTGAACTTCAAAACCTTCTGAAAATCTTCCAACTAACCATGACCCACAAGGTATTTTATCAACCGAATAGCACTCCTATACTATCCAGTCTCATAATCCCTTATAAAAACCTAAACTCACTGCGCTCCTCTAACAAGCTTCTAGCTAGTATAACCAAAACTAATAACTTGGCTGGAGATTCCCTGTTTTCTAACACAGTGGGAAAAAACTGGAACCTCCTTCCAAATGAACTAACAACACTTTCTTCTTTGCCTCTGTTTAAACAAAGACTAAAAACATACTTTAAAACTCACTGGTTATGTCCATGTTGTAAACCTGACTAACCTTTCCCTCTACTATGGTTACTTCTACACTCTACCAATTTTTCACACATATTTCTTTAATTTCTATGATGAACTGAACTGCTGACCACAATGAAACAATTTGGTGGATTCATCCTGCTTATTGTTAGTACGACCTAGTAAATAGTAACACTGTCACTTTTATTGTGTAATAGAATTCATCTCACCATTCTTAATGATTTCTATACTAGTGTAAATATCTTTTTTGATCACTTTTTTTATTATTATTACTGATTTTTGTATACTTATTTGAACTACTTTCATTTACAATGTTTCAACTATGTTTACCATCTTTGTTGCTGTATTTTAATTAATGATCTAACTATTAATGTTGGAGCTTTTCTCCCTGGGCCTCTACTGAAAATGGAAATATATCCAGCTAGACTAGCCCGGTCAACAAATGTAAAATAAATAAATAAAAATAAAATGTAGTACACAACCAGTACTTGCCAGAAATTCCTGCAGCTCCTTCAGTGTTGCTGTAGGTCTTTTGGCAGGCCTGCCTGACCAGTTTTCATCTCGTCTTTGAAATTTTGGAGGGACGTCCGGTTCTTTGCAACGTCACTATTGTCCCATATTTTTTCCACTTTTTGATGACCGTCTTCACTGTGTTCCATGGTATATCTAATGCTGTGGAAATTTTTTTGTACCCTTCTCCTGACTGATGCCTTTTAACAGTGAGATCCCTTTGTTTTGTGAGCTCTCTGCGAACCATGGCTTTTGCTGTAGCAGGCAACTGAGTAAATGTCAGGAAAATCCTGCTAGGACAGCTGAACTTTATTTGGGGGTAATCAGAGTCTCTAATTGATTGCAGGTGTGTACCCAAGAAGACTGAATGAATGTTGTAATTACTCAAAAGGTGCTTCAACAAAATCAGTGTGCCACACAATCACAGCCCTTAAGGCAAAATAACATACCTAACACACTAGTAATAGATGACTCTATAGTCAGGCACACTGACGTCCCACTCACTAGGCTGGACAAGCAGAAGGTCACTGTTAGCTGCCTGTCGGGAGCCGGAATCCGCCACATAACAAAAGCACTCAGGTCACTCCAGAACAAGTACAAATATGACTCTGTCATTGTTCATGTTGGCGTGAATGACCTGAGACGTTCCTCCCTGGACTACATGAAATGAGACATGGAAGAACTCTCTGATCATGTAGCCCAGGTTGGTATGATCCTGACCCTGAGTAGCATCCTGCCCTCTCCAAGAATGAAACCTCAGTATGAAGAAAAAATTATCAATTTCAACAATTGGCTAAACTTCTGATGTCATTCAAAGGGGATCCAGTGTCTGTCAGCCTGGGACAATGTGCTCGACAAGCCGCGTTGCTTCTCAAGAGACTGCTTACACCTGTCACCCCTAGGCTTTTGAATGCTGGCCAAAGATCTTGCTGCCACCATAGTGCCTTTTTTAGGCAAGGCTCAAACGTCAAACCCACCTCCGTAAACAGCACAATTAACAAAAAGCTGAGGGTTATGCTACTCAATGCCAGGAGTTTAAATCTCAAAATGCACGCACTCCTCAGTGTGGAGAAAGTTGACATCTGTGCAGTAACTGAAACCTGGTTCAAGGCTCCAGAGAGAGCACTACCGGTCTACAACTCGTTCCACACGTTTCAGCCACAGAACATGGACCGAAACACAAAAGGAGGGGGTGTATCCTTATTCATCAAGGATACCTACACCTCCAGGTTAGTGGCGCAGCATGATACCTCTGAGATCATCCGTGTGCAACTAATATTGGGCAAATCTGCAATGCAAATTGTGGCCTGCTACAGT